>NC_091151.1:6949433-6976933 GCF_040958095.1 Procambarus clarkii
CGACAGTGGTGCTATTGTCATGCCCGAAACACTGAGTGTATTAGTGGCTTGAGGCATTGTATTTACTTGTCCTACCTAGAGATACAACATTTTCCTTGTATACCATTTTGTATGTATGTACTTTCCCCTAATAAATATTATTATTATTTTTATTAACAGAAAAAGAAGAAGAGCATTATGCAGAACCCAACAATAAATGACTTTACTAAGTGTGAACCGATAGCTCCAGTCTTGCCATCGTCAGTTAATCAATATAACCTTTATAAGCAACATACGCCATAAATGTTTGGCAATAAAATGTTGGCAATACTAGTTCGAGGAAAGAGAAACATTGTTGCCATCACCATTCAACCAATATATTCATAAATGGTATGTAACTAATGATATATGAGAATGGCGGATTGAGGCACGAGGAACATTATTGTCGTCATCAGTTAATAATGAGCTTAACAGATATTCTGAACACCACCTATAGTTATCTTACCATGCAAGCTTAAGGCATGAGCAACACGCCTGATAAATCTATATAAATGTAAATGTTCGTTTGTTCAAAATCGCTAATCTCCGAAAGTTTTTCACCGATTGCTTCGAAATTTAACCACAACGTTTCATTCGCATCCGAGGTTCTTTTTTATATACATACTATATAGATGTCACGTCTGTGCTGGGAAAAAATATGTTTTTTTTTCATATTTTTTCATGATTTTTCATGTGAGGGAAATCATCGAAACCTCTTTACCGATTGCTCTGAAAATCTGACACACCGTTGCATTCGAATAGGGGCGTGTTTTTATGTACCTACTATATACATGCTACTATACTATACTATATACATACATACGGTGGAATTGAGCTGTGTTATTTACAATACCGTTCATTTCGTAAGTGTAAGTATAGATGCCACACCTGAGACAGGTAAAAACAATCATTTTTTAAGAAACAGCGCCATCTGTTGCACGAAGAGTAGCACACGCTATAATAAATATGTTACTATTCCATTTCAATGTTTCCGATTGCATTGACAAATTGAATTTTCGTAGATTTCGATTTATTTTCAATTTAATTTATTTATTATGTGTGACAGTGCGTGAAATTGAGCAGAGTTGATTACAGTACCATTCATTTTGCGAGTATACGTATAGATGCTACACCTGTGACAGGTAAAAACATGCTTTTTGTTTAAAAACAGTGCCATCTATTGCCCGTAATAGCAACATGCACTATCCTAAATATGTTACGATGCCTTTCAATATTTCCGATTTCATTGATAAATTGAATTCATAAATTTTGATTCATTTTCATTTTGGTTTAATTATTTTGTGTGACATTGCACTGGAATTAAGCTGTGTTATTTACCATACCGTTCATTTTGTCGGAATAGTTTATTTTTTATATTTTTTTCATTTTTTTTTTCATTGTGTTTTATCTGGGTTTTTTTATATATCAGTAATGGGAACATCAGATCATTTGATGTTCCCAATTTTCTGATGGGAACCTCAGATCATTTGGGAATGCATCGGACGAGGGAGTGGGGAATGGTGTATTACTATAACTATGATATCCTGCTTCACACTTGTAGTCTTTATCTAACTATACTGACTCGAGAAGAGAGGAACATTGTGCTATCATTGTAAGAAAAAACAAGATGATTGCTGAGGATATCCATCATCAACCAAGCTGGTATATGATCACACAAGCTTGAGACAAAGAAGACAAGGAGTTGACAATGTTAGTTAAACAATATTACTAATAAAGATATTATGCATCCTACCAGTCGTTATCTGAACAAATCTTCTTAAGACTGAAGCAAACATGTGTTAATTATGTCAATAAAACATCATTATAGTTCTTGAATCCCAAAATTATTAGCTGACTATAATGGATTGAGACAAAAGCAAGATGGTTTTTACTATTTACTGTTATTCATGACATCTACATGTACATTAACTATACAACACAAGTCACTATATGACTATACCAACCTGCAACTACAACAACAAGGATGTTCAAGTTGTAGATTATTATTATGGTCCTTGTTGCACTTTCATTTTTATGGAGAAATTAAACTCCAGCATACTATTGCCCGTAAGAGTTAGTATTTTATTGATACCGAACAAATTTACACACACACACACACACAAGGCTCTGTACTCGGTCCTATCTTGTTTCTGATATATGTAAATGATCTCCCAGAGGGTATCGATTCGTTTCTCTCAATGTTTGCGGACGATGCTAAAATTATGAGAAGGATTAAAACAGAAGAGGACTGTTTGAGGCTTCAAGAAGACCTAGACAAGCTGAAGGAATGGTCGAACAAATGGTTGTTAGAGTTTAACCCAACCAAATGTAATGTAATGAAGATAGGTGTAGGGAGCAGAAGGCCAGATACAAGGTATCGTCTGGGAGAGGAAATTCTTCAGGAGTCAGAGAAGGAAAAAGACTTGGGGTTGATATCACGCCAGACCTGTCTCCTGCAGCCCATATCAAGCGGATAACATCAGCGGCATATGCCAGGCTGGCCAACATACGAACGGCATTCAGAAACTTGTGTAAAGAATCATTCAGAACTTTGTATACCACATATGTCAGGCCAATCCTGGAGTATGCAGCCCCAGCATGGAGTCCATATCTAGTCAAGGATAAGACTAAACTGGAAAAGGTTCAAAGGTTTGCCACCAGACTAGTACCCGAGCTGAGAGGTATGAGCTACGAGGAGAGACTACGGGAGTTAAACCTCACTTCGCTGGAAGACAGAAGAGTTAGGGGGGACATGATCACCACATTCAAGATTCTGAAGGGAATTGATAGGGTAGATAAAGACAGTCTATTTAACACAAGGGGAACACGCACAAGGGGACACAGGTGGAAACTGAGTGCCCAAATGAGCCACAGAGATATTAGAAAGAACTTTTTTAGTGTCAGAGTGGTTGACAAATGGAATGCATTTGGGGGTGATGTGGTGGAGGCTGACTCCATACACAGTTTCAAGAGTAGATATGACAGAGCCCGATAGGCTCAGGAATCTGTACACCTGTTGATTGACGGTTGAGAGGCGGGACCAAAGAGCCAGAGCTCAACCCCCGCAAACACAACTAGGTGAGTACAACTAGGTGAGTACACACACACACACAGCAATTGGAGGACAAGATTTTTTTGAGATATATACAAGAGTTGTTACATTCTTGTACAGCCACTAGTACGCGTAGCGTTTCGGGCAAGTCCTTAATCCTATGGTCCCTGGAATACGATCCCCTGCCGCGAAGAATCGTTTTTTCATCCAAGTACACATTTTACTGTTGCGTTAAACAGAGGCTACAGTTAAGGAATTGCGCCCAGTAAATCCTCCCCGGCCAGGATACGAACCCATGACATAGCGCTCGCGGAACGCCAGGCGAGTGTCTTACCACTACACCACGGAGATTATAGTAGTAGTCAAATATAACTCCCACCAAACGACAGAAGATGGAAACAACATTGCCACCATTAATATAATAGAGAGAGAGTAGCTTCTATCGCTAACAGGAACGGATCCAGACTACTAATCATGGAAGACTTCAACCACGGGAATATTGAGTGGAAGAACAGAGACCCACATGGAGGACCAGACACTTTGAGAGCTAATCAGCTGGACGTGGCAACAAGAAATTTTCTAAGCCAACACATCAAGGGACCGACAAAAATTAGAGGAAAGGACGAACCAGCTATACCTGATCTAATATTTACTGTAAATGAGTCGCATATAAGGGAACTTATGTTAGAAGCCCTCTTATGAATCAATGATCACAGTGTACTGATCTTTGATTACCTGGTAGAGCTAGGATTTATCTCCCCAAAATAAGAACTGGGAAACAAAGGGCTGGCGTACCGAAAGGTAAATTATGAGGAAATGAGAAAATTTCTATGGGATATACATTGGGACACAGAACTGAGAACTAAGTTCGTACAAGATATGATGGACAATGTCACCTAAAAGTGTCAGGAGGTAGTAAACAGGTTTATCCCGGCCTGACAGGAATAAACCGAATAGCAAAAGAAGAATCCTTGGTTTAATAGGGCATGTATGGAAGCAATGGAACTGAACAAAAGGTTGAGGAGGAACTTCTGAAATAACAGAACACCAGAAAGTAGAGAGAGATACCAGAGAACCAGGTAGGAGTATGTAAGTGAGAAGAGCAGCCGAGAAAAGGTATGAAAATGATATAGTTAATAAAGCCAAGACCGAGCCAAAACTACTGCACAGTCATATCAGGAGGAAAACAGTGAAGGAACAGGTGAAGAAACTTAGAACAGGCGAGGACAGGTACACAGAGAATGACAAAGATGTGTGTGAAGAAGTCAACAAAAGGCTCCAAGAGGTCTTCACAATAGAACGAGGTGAGATCACTGCACTACGAGAGGTAAACTAGGCGGCCTTGGAAGGGTTCGAAATCACAAGAGATGAGGTCAAGAGGCATCTTTTGGATCTGAACGTGAGAAAGGCTGTTGGCCCAGACGGAATCTTACCATAGGTACTGAAAGAGTGTGCAGAAGCACTTTGCTTGCCACTCTCCATAGTGTATAGTAGGTCACTGGAGATGGGAGACCTACCAGATATATGGAAGACGGCTAAAGTAGTCCCAATATACAAAAAGGGTGACAGACAAGAGGCACTGAACTACAGGCCAGTGTCCTTAACTTTTATACCATGCAAGGTGATGGACAAGATCGCGAGAAAAAAACCTAGTAACATCTGGAGATAAGGGACATCGTGACAACTAATCAACATCGGTTCAGGGAGGGTAAATCTTGCCTTACAGGCTTAATAGAATTCAACGATCAGGTGACAAAGATTAAGCAACAGAAGAATTGGCGGACTGCATTTTCTTGGATTATCGGAAAACCTGATACAGTACCCCATATGAGGCTGATGCATAAGCTGGAGAAACTAGGCAAGAGTAACTGGTATGGTGCTCCAGTGGATAAAGGAGTACCTAAGCAATAGGAAGCAGAGTTAATGAGGGGGCGAGACCTCAGAGTGGCGTGAAGTCACCAGTGGAGTCACGCAGGGCTCTGTACTTGGACCTATCTTGTTTCTGATTAATGTAAATGATCTCCCAGAGGATATAGAGTCATTCCTCTCAATGTTTGCTGACGAATCCAAAATTATGAGAAGGATTAAGACAGAGGAGGAAAGCTTGAGGCTTCAAGAAGACCTGGACAAGCTGTAGGAATGGTCGAACAAATGGTTGTTAGAGTTTAACCAAAGCAAATATAATGTATTGAAGATAGGTGAAGGGAGCAGGAGACCAGATACACGGTATCATGTGGGAGATGAAATACGTCAAGAGTCAGAGAGAGAGAGAGAGAGAGAGAGAGAGAGAGAGAGAGAGAGAGAGAGAGAGAGAGAGAGAGAGAGAGAGAGAGAGAGAGAGAGAGAGAGAGAGAGAGAGAGGAAGACCTGGGGGTTGATATCACGCCAGACCAGTCCCCTGAAGCCCACCTCATGAAAAAATCAGTGACATATGCCAGGTTGGTTAACATAAGAACAACCATTAGAAACATGTGTAAAGAATCATTCAGAGCTTTGTATACCACATGTGTCAGACCAATCCTGGAGTATGCGGTCCCAGCATGGAGTCCATATTTAGTCAAGCAAAACACTAAACTGGAAAACGTACGAAGGTTTGCCACCAGACTAATACCCGAACTGAGGGGTATGAGCTACGAGGATGGACTACGGGAATTAAACCTCACGTTACTGAGAAACAGAAGAGTTATGGGGGACATGATCACCACATACAAGATTCTCAGTGGAATTGATAGGGGTAGATAAAGACAGACTATTTAACACAAAGGGCACTTGCACAAGGGGAGGTGGAAATTGAGTGCCCAGATGAGCAATAGAGACATTAGAATTTTTTCAGTGTCAGAGTAGTAGAGCAATAGAGACATTAGAATTTTTTCAGTGTCAGAGTAGTAGACAAAGAGAATGCATTAGGAAGTTGTTACGAACCCTTCGTAACTGGGTTCTTTTTAAACTATGATCCGATTCTAGTTCAGAGAACCCTAATCTTGGTGGGAAAAATAGTGTAATGTTTAAAGGTAAAATGAAAAGAATTAGACTTAAAATAACCCATTATTATTTCCCATCACCATTATAATATGCAAGTCTATGCAAGGTCAACCGGAGCGACGTTGCTAGCCCTTACGCTCGCCTGCTTCACGGATGACGGACACAATGTGCCTCTGATGAAGTCTTCGATGCTCCACGTCCGTTGCACACTCGCTGGGACGCTCAATCAGTAAAATCAGCTACGCTCAACTAGCCCCACTGGCTAGTACCTTCCAGAATCGAAGTCTACAGCGCCCAACCACAGTGCTCAACTAGCCCACTTGGCTAGTACCTTCCAGAATCGAAGTCTACAGCGCCCAACCACAGTGCTCACCTAGCCTCACTGGCTAGCACCTCCAGGAGAGAAGTCTATAACACTCAACAGCAGCGCTCAACTAGCCCACTTAGCTAGCACCTTCAGGTCGACCCAAGTCTTCCACTGTCCCGACTTCACTGACTCCCATCCCTCGTCCGTGTTACTCGTCATCTTTCAGCCTGGCCGACTACAAGATGGGAAACTGATTAACGGGAGGGTCAACTGCTGTAGTTCGGCCCCTGGATCGTAGATGGCGCCAAGGTCCGTGACAGAAGTGATGTGGTGGAGGCAGACTCCATACACAGTTCCAAGTGTAGATATGATTGAGCGACTAGGCTAAGGAACCTGTTCACCAGTTGAAAGGCGGGGACCAAAAAGCCTGAGCTCAACCCCTGCAAGCACAACTAGGTAAGTACATACACAGGCAACACAGGTAGCGACAACAAACTTTTTAAGCCAGCATGTCAGGGAATCCACAAGCGTGAAAGGAATCGATGAACAAGCGAGACTCGAACTAGTCTTCACTCTGAACGACTCCGACATGAGGGAAATCGGTTTTGAGGCCCCCGTAGGAATGAGCGACCACAGTGTACTGACGATTGAGTATCTGGTTGAAGAAGGGTTAATGAACTCGAGGAGGGGAACTGAAAACAAATTTTTCATGGCTGGCATTCCGAAAGTGAAACTATGAGATAAGAAAATTCCTAAGAGATGTTACATGGGAAACAGTGCTCAGGGAAAGACGGCCCAAGACATGATAGAATACATCACGCAGAAGTGTAAGGAGACAGCAGACAAGTTTGTCCCGGTCCAAAAGGATAACAATGAAATGCAGATGAGAAACCCATGATTTAATCAGAGATGTAGGCTAGCTAAGCAGCAAAGTAAAAGGGCATGGAGAAACTACAGAAATAACCGGACACTTGAGAGCGGAAAAAGATACCAGAGAGCCAGGAATGAATATGTCAGGTTGAGAAGAGAGGCAGAAGGGCTATACGAAAATGACATCACAAGCAAGGCAAAGACTCAACCTAAATTACTGCACAGCCACATCTGGAGAAAAGAGCAGTAAAGGAACAGGTAATGAAAATGAGGATAGGGGCAGACAGATTCACTACAAATGACAAGGAAGTGTGCAAGAAACTGAATAGGAAATTCAAAAAGGTCATCACATTAGAGCAAGGAGAAGTACCAGAGATAGGAGAGGGAATAGTTAACCAGGCACAACTAGAAGAGTGTGAGAGTACCAGTGGGGATGGAAGGAAGCTTTTGCTAGAGTTGGTTGTGACAAAGGCTATATGCTCAGAGGGAATCTCCCCTTTGATACTAAAGGAAGGAGCAGAAGTATGGTGCTTTCCACTCTCCATAATGTATAACAAATCACTGGTAACAGGGGAATTGCCAAAAATTTGGAAGACGGATATTGTAGTCCCGATATACAGAGGGGAAAGACAGGAGGAACTGAATTACAGGCCAATGTCCCTAACTTGCATACCATGCAAGCTGTTGGAGAAGCTTGTGCGTAAAAAGCTAGTGGATCATCTGAAGATAAAGAACTTTGTAACACAGCATCAACATGGGTTCAGGGATGGCAAGTCCTGCCTCACAGGATTAATTGAATCCTACGACAAGACAAAAAAAAATCAGGTAAGAAAGAGAGGGGTGGGCAGACTGCATATTTTTGGATGGCCAGAAAGCCTTTGACACAGTGCAACATAAGAGGCTGGTGCAAAAGCTGGAGATGTAGACAGGAGTGAAAGGGAAGGTACTCCATTGGATAAGGGAGTACCTAAGCACCAGAAGACAGCGAGTCACTGTGAGGGGTGAGGTCTCAGATTGGAGAGGCGTTACCAGTGGAGTGCTGCAGGGGTCAGTCCTTGGACCTATACAGTTTTGATATATGTAAATGATCTCCCAGAGGATACAGAATCATTTCTCTCAATGTTTGCTGACGATGCCAAAAATATGAGGATTACAACAGAATAAGATAGTATGAGGCTACAAGATGACCTAGACAAACTGAATGAATGGCACAACAAATGGCTACTAAAGTTAAACCAGAGTAAATGTAAGAAAATAAAACTAGGCGGTGGAAACAGGAGCCCTGACAGAGGATACAGAATGGGAGATGAAGCACTTCATGAAACGGACAGAGAGAAAGATTTAGGAGTTGATATCACACCAAACCTGTCTCCTGAAGCCCACATAGGAATAATTACATCTGTGGCACATGTGAGGCTGCCTAACATCAAAACCAGTCATCAGGAACCTGAGTAAGGAATCATTCAGAACATTGTATACCACATAAGTAAGACCAATCCTGAAGTATGCGGCCCCAGCATATAGCCCGTACCTTGTCAAGCACAAGACTAAGCTGGAAAAAGTTCAGAGGTATGCCACTAGGCTAGTCCCTGAACTAAGAGGCATGAGTTGTAAGGAAAGGCTGCGTGAAATGCATCTCACGACACTAGAAGACAGAAGAGTAAGGGGAGACATGATCACAACCTACAAAATTCTCAGAGGAATTGACAGGGTAGAAAAGGATATATTGTTTAACACGTGAGGTACGCGAACAAGGGGACACAGGTGGAGACTGAGTACCCAAATGAGCCACAGGGACGTTAGAAAGAACTTTTTCAGTGTCAGAGTAGTTAACCCGAGGAATGCATTAGGCAGTGATATGACTCCAGGCTGGAGGCTGACTCTATACACAGTTTCATATCATAGAGCCCAGTAGGCTCAGGAATCTGTACACCAGTTGATTGACGGTTGAGAGGCGGGACCAAAGAGCCAGAGCTCAACCCCTGCAAGCACAACTAGGTGCGTACAACTAGGTGAGTACACACACACATACACACACACGCACAAACACACACACACACACACACACACACACACACACACACACACACACACACACACACACACACACACACACACACACACACACACACACACACACACACACACACACACACACACACACACACACACACACACACACACACACACACACAGAGTGATGTAGTGGAGGCTGACTTCATACACTGTTTCAAATGTAGATATGATAGAGCCCAGTAGGCTCAGGAATCTATACACCAGTTGATTGATAGTTGAGAGGCGGGACCAAAGAGCCGAAGCTAAACCCCCGCAAGCACAAATAGGTGAGTACAAATAGGTGAGTACACACACACACACACACACACACACACAATGCATTAGGAATGCATTAGGGGGTGATGTGGTGGAGGCTGACTCCATACACAGTTCAAGTGTAGATATGACAGAGCCCGATAGGCTCAGGAATCTGTACACCTGTTGATTGACGGTTGAGAGGCGGGACCAAAGAGCCAGATCTAAACCCCCGCAAACACAACTAGGTGAGTACAACTAGGTGAGTACACACACACACACACACACGCACACACACACACTAATAAGAATAAATAAGAATAGGGGGGAACAAGTTCCTGAAGATTGCATAACCCAACATAGATGGAGTAAGATCGAAGATACTGGAGTTAAGTGATGTAATACAGCTCCAGACACCAGACATTGTTGCACTCACGGAGACAAAACTTGAAGATGTTATTTTAAATGAGGTCATATTCCCAAGGGGCTACTCAACTTGGAGACGAGACAGAAAAATTAGGAAAGGCGGTGGCGTTGCTGTGCTGGTGAAAGAACACCTAAAGGTGAAGGAAATAATAACTGCCAATCCACAAGAAGTTGACATAATAGCACTAGAGATCTGCCATGAGGATGATAAACTAATGATCATAAATGCATATAGTCCACCACCAAGCAGCACATAGTCAAAGGAGGAGCTAGATAGTAAACGAGAAGGTCTTATAACAATAATGAGAGAGATCATAGCGAGAGCGGATAACGATAGTTCACGACTGTTGATAGTCGGCGACTTCAACTTGAAAGCCATAGACTGGGAAGCATATGAAGCTAAAACAGAAGATTTCTGGACCTGTAAATTTGTAGACCTCATCCTGGAAACATTCTTGTATCAACATGTTAAACAAGCTACGAGGATGAGGAAAGGGGACGTTCCCTGTATGCTAGATTTGATATTTACCAGGAAGGAGGAAGAAATATTTGACATTCAATACCTTCCTCCCTTGGGTAAAAGTGACCATGTCTTTTTGGGAATAAAGTATGCAATGCGTTATAATCTGGAAGAAAATATGAAGGTTGGTGAAATTGAAAAACCTGACTTTAGGAGAGGACATTATGGCAACCTTAGAAATTTTTTTAGTGGGTATAATTGGACAGATTTGTTGCTAGGTAAGGAAGTGAATGAGATGTTTGTCAAGTTTTGTGAAATATATGATAAAGGAACAAAAAAAATTATACCAAAACAGAGAAGCAGAACTAGGAAACAGGATTGGTTCAGCAGAAAGTGTGAGAAGGCCAGAGACAAAAAGACACAAAAATGGAATCAATACAGAAAGAGGCCAAATCCCAAACATACCAGCGATACAAAGATGCGAGAAACAACTACACGACAGTGAGGAGAGAGGCAGAAAGAAATTTTGAAAAAGGGATTGCAGACAAATGTAAAACAGAACCAGGTCTATTCAATAAATTCATAAACAAGAAATTGCAGGTAAAGGATGATATACAGAGGTTGAAAATGGGAAATAGATTCACAGAAAATGAAAAGGAAATGTGTGAAACATTAAACGAAAAGTTCCAAAGTGTGTTTGTACAAAATGAAATCTTCAGGGAACCAGATACAATAAGAATTCCAGAGAACAACATAGAGCACATAGAGGTGTCTAGAGATGAAGTGGAAAAAATGCTCAAGGAACTAAATAAGAACAAGGCAGTTGGTCCAGATGGAGTTTCACCATGGGTTCTGAGAGAATGTGCACCTGAGCTCAGCATTCCACTTCAACTGATTTTTCAGGCATCCCTGTTTACAGGAGTTGTAGCTGATGTGTGGAAAAAGGCTTACATAGTTCCAATCTACAAAAGTGGAAGCTGGGAAGACCCCTTAATTATAGACCGGAATCATTGACAAGTGTAATACTCAAAATATTGGAAAAATAATTAAAACTAAATGTGTAGAACACCTGGAGAGAAATGATATAATATCAGACAGACAGTATGGTTTTCGATCTGGAAGATCCTGTGTATCGAATTTGCTCAGTTTCTACGATCGAGCAACTGAGATTTTACAGGAAAGAGATGGTTGGGTTGACTGCATCTATCTGGACCTACAAAAGGCTTTCGATAGAGTTCCACTTAAGAGGTTGTTCTGGAAACTGGAAAATATTGGAGGGGTGACAGGTAAGCTTCTAACATGGATGAAAAATTTTCTGACTGATAGAAAAATGAGGGCAGTGATCAGAGGCAATGTATCGGACTGGAGAAATGTCACAAGTGGAGTACCACAGGGTTCAGTTCTTGCACCAGTGATGTTTATTGTCTACATAAATGATCTACCAGTTGAGATACAGAATTATATGAACATGTTGATGATGCTAAGATAATAGGAAGGGTAAGAAACTTAGACGATTGTCATGCCCTTCAAGATAACCTGGACAAAATAAGTAAATGGAGCACCACTTGGCAAATGGAATTTAATGTTATTAAATGCCATGTTATGGAATGTGGAATAGAAGAACATAGACCCCACACAACCTATATATTATGTGAGAAATCTTTAAAGAATTTTGATAAAGAAAGAGATCTAGGGGTAGTTCTAGATAGAAAACTATCACCTGAGGACCACATAAAGAATATTGTGCGAGGAGTCTATGCCACGCTTTCTAACTTCAGAATTGTTTTTAAATACATGGATGGCGATATACTAAAAAAATGGTTCACGACTTTTGTTAGGCCAAAGCTAGAATATGCAGCGGTTGTGTGGTGCCCATATCTTAAGAAGCACATCAACAAACTGGAAAAGGTGCAAAGACATGCTACTAAGTGGCTCCCAGAACTGAAGGGCAAGAGCTACGAGGAGAGCTAGAGGCATTATATATGCCAAAACTAGCAGACAGAAGAAAAAGAGGTGATATGATCACTACATACAAAATAGTAACAGGAATTGATAAAATCGATAGGGAAGATTTCCTGAGACCTGGAACTCTAAGAACAAGAGGTCATAGATTTAAACTAGCTAAACACAGATGCCGAAGAAATATAAGGAAATTCACTTTCGCAAACAGAGTGGTAGACGGTTGGAACAAGTTAGGTGAGAAGGTGGTGGAGGCCAAGACCGTCAGTAGTTTCAAAGCATTATATGACGAAGAGTGCTGGGAAGACGGGACATCACGAGCGTAGCTCTCGTCCTGTAACTACACTTAGGTAATTACACACACACACAAACAGGGGTTCTGGTAGCTGAGTGGACAGCGTGCTGGACTCGTAATTCGGTGGCTGGGGTTCAATTCCCGGAAAAGGCTGAAATAAATGGGCAAAGTTTCTTTCAAACTGATGCACCTGTTACCTAGCAGTAAATAAGTGCCTGAGAGTTAAACAGCTGTTACGGAGCTGCTTTCTGGGTCTGTGTGTGTGGGGGGGGGGGAACTAGTTTGTTAGTAGTTAGTAACAGTTGATTGAGAGTTGAGAGGCGGGCCGAAAGAGCAAAGCTCAACCCCTGCAACCACAACTAGGTGAGTACACACACACACAATGGGACCAAAGAGCCAGAGGTCAACCCCCGCAAGCACAACTTGGTGAGAACATATCAGGGGGGCCTGATAGCTGAGTGAGCAGCGCTCTGGACTCATAATCCTAGGGTCTGGTTTCGATCCCCGGTGATGGGAGAAAAAAATGGAGAGTTTCTCAGAGTTAGTAACAGTTGATTTGAAATTAAATTGAAATAAGTTTATTGAGGTAAAATGCACATAAAGGGATGAGGTAGCTCAAGCTATTCTCACCCCATTCAGTACAACGTGTTCATATATATGAACATCACAAACAGCACATCACAAACATTAAACATATTACCGAACATTCTGAGTCACTAACAGTCGATTGATTGACAGTTGAGAGGCAGGCCGAAAGAGCAGAGCTCAACCCCTGCAAGCACAACTAACTGAATATCACTAGGTGAATGCACACACACACACACACACACAAGGAACCGCATGGAGGCAAGGATACGTGGAGAGCCAAACTATTGGAGGTGGTGACAAGCAACTTTTTAACCCAGCATGTCGGAGAACCCACAGGGATGAGAGGCAATGACGAACCAGCGAGACTCGACCTAGTCTTCACTCTGAACGACTCCGACATAAGAGAAATCGGTTTTGAGGACCCAGTAGGAATGAGCGACCACAGTGTACTGGTGTTTGAGTACTTGATTGAAGAAGGGCTATTGAACTCGAGGAGGGATACCGAAACCAAAAGGTTAGCATACCGAAAGGGAAACTATGAGGGGATAAGAAAATTCCAAATAGATATAGCATGGGAAACAGAGCTCAGGGGAAAGACGGCCCAAGATATAATGGATTACATCACGCAGAAGTGCAAGGACGCAGCAAACAAGTTTGTCCCAGTCCAAAAGGAAAACAGAGAAATGAAAATGAGAAACATATGGTTTAATCAGAGATGTAGGCTAGCTAAGCAGCAAAGTAAAAGGGCATGGAGAAACTATAGGAATAACAGGACTCTGGAGAGCAGAGAAAGATACCAGAATGCCAGGAATGAATACGTCAGGATGAGAAGAGAGGCAGAAGGACAATACGAAAATGACATCGCAAGCAAGGCAAAGACTCAGCCTAAATTGTTGCATAGCCACATTAGGAGAAAAACAACAGTAAAGGAACAGGTTATGAAATTAAGGATAAAGGCGGAAGGATTCACTACAAATGACAAGGAAGTGTGTGAGGAATTGAATAAGAAATTCCAGGAGGTCTTCACCTTAGAGCAAGGAGAAATTCCAGAGGTAAGTGAGGGAATAGCTAACCAGGAACCACTGGAAGAGTTTGAGATTACCAGTGGGGAAGTAAGGAAGTGTTTACTAGAGTTGGACGTGACGAAGGCAATAGGCCCAGATGGAATCTCCCCTTGGGTTCTAAAGGAAGGAGCAAGAGAACTGTGCCTACCACTCTCCATAGTGTATAACAAATCATTGGCAACAGGGGAACTGCTAGATATTTGGAAAGCAGGTAACGTAGTCCCGATATACAAGAAAGGGGATTGACAAGAGGCACTGAACTACAGGCCAGTGGCCCTAACCTGCATACCATGCAAGCTGATGGAGAAGATTGTGCGAAAAAAACTAGTGGAGCATCTGGAGCGAAGGAACTTTGTAACACAGCATCAACATTGGTTCAGGGATGGCAGGTCCTGCCTCACAAGGTTACTTGAATTCTACGACCAGGCAACAAAAATAAAGCAAGAAAGAGAAGGGTGGGCAGACTGCATATTTTTGGATTGTCAGAAAGCCTTTGATACAGTGCCACACAAGAAGCTAGTGCGAAAGTTGGAGACGCAGGCTGGAGTGAAAGGGAAGGTACTCCGGTGGATAGAGGAGTACCTAAGCAACAGGAGACAACGAGTCTGTGTGAGGGGTAAGGTCTCAGATTGGCGAGACGTCACAAGTGGAGTCCCGCAGGGGTCAGTCCTTGGACCTATACCGTTTCTGGTATATGTAAATGATCTCCCAGAGGGTATAGATTCGTTCCTCTCAATGTTTGCCGACAATGCAAAAATTATGAGGAGGATTGAAACAGAGGATGATAGTAGGAGGCTACAAGATGACCTGGATAGACTGAGTGAATGGTCCAACAAGTGGCTGTTGAAGTTCAACCCGAGTAAATGCAAAGTAATGGAACTAGGCAGTGGAAACAGGAGGCCAGGCACAGGATACAGAATAGGAGATGAAGTACTTAATGAAACAGACAGAGAGAAAGATCTAGGAGTTGATATCACACCAAACCTGTCTCCTGAAGCCCACATAAAGAGAATAACGTCTGCGGCATATGCGAGGCTGGCTAACATCAGAACGGCGTTCAGGAACCTGTGTAAGGAATCATTCAGAATCTTGTACACCACATATGTAAGACCAATCCTGGAGTATGGGGCCCCAGCATGGAGCCCGTACCTTGTCAAGCACAAGACGAAGCTGGAAAAAGTCCAAAGGTATGCTACTAGACTAGTCCCAGAACTAAGAGGCATGAGTTATGAGGAAAGGCTGCGGGAAATGCACCTTACGACACTGGAAGACAGAAGAGTAAGGGGGGACATGATCACAACCTTCAAAATCCTCAGGGGAATCGACCGGGTAAACAAGGATGAACTATTCAACACTAGTGGGATGCGAACAAGACAACACAGGTGGAAGCTGAATACCCAATTGAGCCACAGGGAAGTTAGAAAGAACTTTTTCAGTGTCAGAGTAGTTAGTAAATGGAATAAACTAGGAAGTGATGTGGTGGAGGCTGACTCCATACACAGTTTCAAATGTAGATATGATAGAGCCCAGTAGGCTCAGGAATCTGTACACCAGTTGATTGACGGATGAGAGGCGGGACCAAAGAGCCAGAGCTCAACCCCCGCACGCACAATTAGGTGAGTACACACACACACACGGTTCTATCCCAAGTTCTTTCCCAAGAGGCAGACAAGAGGAGCTCCAGCATATTTCAACAATCCTAAGTAATGTAGTACAGGATGATGATAGTGAGTGGTGTCCCAGAGTACATAAAGGTATAGTGCTTTTGAAAAATAGGTGAGATAACAGGAATGTGCCAAGGGAAGTGAAAAATTGGATGAGAAAAAGTTGCCCTAGTGTTTCCAGTGCAGAGAAGAACATTCAAGATGGCCGCCGGCAAGAGGAAATACAAAACAGAGCTTGATTTTGTTGGATTCAGTGAAGAAAGCATTGATATATCCAGTCTATACAACAAGTTGGTAAAATTAGATACTATAGTGACCTCTAATGTAGAAATAATTAGTAAATTGAAAGAAAGTAATGACCATTTAAATAGCAAAGTTGTATGTCTTGAGGGTGTAGTGAAAGACTTGCGCAAGGATAAGATTCAATTGGAAACAAATTGCAAAGCCATGGAAGAAGAAAATAAACTCTTAAAAATAGCTTTGGAAGAATTTAAAGTAAATTTAAACATAAATGACTACAATAGGTTAGGTAAGGAATTTCAACAGGAGAAACAGCTTTTGTCAGCACAGATGGAGGAAGTGACACAGGGAATAGAACAGTGCAACAAAGATATGCAACTCACTTATGCACAAGTGGCCAAGGAGAAGGAAAAAATAGAAGAAGCAGTAAAGGAAGTCAAACACTGCAGCAACCAAGATAAAACAAACATTAGGCTGGAAGTGAGAAAAGAATTGGCATCTAATCCGAAGTTGGTGCAAAACTCAGTTGATCGGAGCAAGTCCCAGATAATTTTTGGCTCCAAGGAAAAGGAGATAACATCTAGCCTAGAAAGAGCTGTAGAAGAAGCAAAAGTAGTAGATAAAATTGTTGGCCTCGTGGAAGGTCTTACAACCATAGAGAATGTGTGTGACTACAGAATAGGCAGATATGTAAAAGGGAAAGATCGACCTTTGAGGATCACCCTAAATGGTGCCAACAGATGGAAGAAGTACTAAGGAATGCTAGAAAATTACAAAGTGATGAGGATGGGAAAGTGTGGTCGTTAAGACGAGATCTTTCAAAAGAAGATAGAGAGAAGCTGAAACTAAACCTCGCCGAGGCAAAACGTTTAAATGAGAGCGGGAATGAAGAAGAAATCAATTCTTTTTTCTACAAAGTGATAGGGGTAGGCAATCCAGTAAAGTGGTACATAGAGGCAAACCAACAAAATCATTAGAGAGAGGGGGAGTGAAAAATAAGAAGAGGGGGAACAAGTTCCTGAAGATTGCATAACCCAACATAGATGGAGTAAGATCGAAGATATTGGAGTTAAGTGATGTAATACAGCTCCAGACACCAGACATTGTTGCACTCACGGAGACAAAACTTGAAGATGCTATTTTAAATGAGGTCATATTCCCAAGGGGCTACTCAATTTGGAGACGGGACAGAAAAATTAGGAAAGGCGGTGGCGTTGCTGTGCTGGTGAAAGAACACCTAAAGGTGAACGAAATAATGACTGCCAATCCACAAGAAGTTGACATAAGAGCACTTGAGATCTGCCATGAGGATGATAAACTAATGATCATAAATGCATATAGTCCACCGCCAAGCAGCACATGGTCAAAGGAGGAGCTAGATAGTAAACGAGAAGGTCTTATAACAATAATGAGAGAGATCATAGCGAGAGCGGATAACGATAGTTCACGACTGTTGATAGTCGGCGACTTCAACTTGAAAGCCATAGACTGGGAAGAATATGAAGCTAAAACAGAAGATTTCTGGACCTGTAAATTTGTAGACCTAATCCTGGAAACATTCTTGTATCAACATGTTAAACAAGCTACGAGGATGAGGGAAGGGGACGTTCCCTCCATGCAAGATTTGATATTTACCAGGAAGGAGGAAGAAATATTTGACATTCAATACCTTCCTCCCTTGGGTAAAAGTGACCATGTCTTTTTGGGAATAAAGTATGCAATGCGTTATAATCTGGAAGAAAATATGAAGGTTGATGCAATTGAATAACCTGATTTTAGGAGAGGATATTATGGCAACCTTAGAAATTTTTTTAGTGGGTATAATTGGACAGACTTGTTGCTAGGTAAGGAAGTGAATGAGATGTATGTCAAGTTTTGTGAAATATATGATAAAGGCACAAAAAAAATTATACCAAAACAGAGAAGCAGAACTAGGAAACAGGATTGGTTCAGCAGAAAGTGTGAGAGGGCCAGAGACAAAAAGACACAAAAATGGAATCAATACAGAAAGAGGCCAAACCCCAAACATACCAGCGATACAAAGATGCGAGAAACAACTACACGGAAGTGAGGAGAGAGGCAGAAAGAAATTTTGAAAAAGGGATTGCAGACAAATGTAAAACAGAACCAGGTCTATTCAATAAATTCATAAACAAGAAATTGCAGGTAAAGGATGATATACAGAGGTTGAAAATGGAAAATAGATTCACAGAAAATGAAAAGGAAATGTGTGAAACATTAAACGAAAAGTTCTAAAGTGTGTTTGTACAAAATGAAATCTTCAGGGAACCAGATACAATAAGAATTCCAGAGAACAACATAGAACACATAGAGGTGTCTAGAGATGAAGTGGAAAAAATGCTCAAGGAGCTAAATAAGAACAAGGCAGTTGGTCCAGATGGAGTTTCACCATGGGTTCTGAGAGAATGTGCACCTGAGCTCAGCATTCCACTTCAACTGATTTTTCAGGCATTCCTGTTTACAGGAGTTATAGCTGATGTGTGGAAAAAGCTAACATACTTCCAATATACAAAAGTGGAAGCAGGGAAGACCCTCTTACTTATAGACCGGTATCATTGAGAAGTGTAATAGTCAAAAAAATGGAAAAAATAATTAAAATTAAATGGGTAGAACACCTGGAGAGAAATGATATAATATCAGACAGACAGTATGGTTTTCGATCTGGAAGATCTTGTGTATCGAATTTACTCAGTTTCTATGATCGAGCAACAGAGATATTACAGGAAAGAGATGGTTGGGTTGACTGCATCTATCTGGACCTAAAAAAGGCTTTTGACAGAGTTCCACATAAGAGGTTCTGGAAACTGGAAAATATTGGAGGGGTGACAGGTAAGCTTCTAACTTGGATGAAAAATTTTCAGACTGATAGAAAAACAAGGGCAGTGATCAGAGGCAATGTATCGGACTGGAGAAATGTCACAAGTGGAGTACCACAGGGTTCAGTTCTTGCACCAGTGATGTTTATTGTCTACATAAATGATCTACCAGTTGGTATACAGAATTATATGAACATGTTTGCTGATGATGCTAAGATAATAGAAAGGATAAGAAACTTAGATGATTGTCATGCCCTTAAAGATGACCTGGACAAAATAAGTAAATGGAGCACCACTTGGCAAATGGAATTAAATGGTAATAAATGCCATGTTATGGAATGTGGAATAGGAGAACATAGACCCCACACAACCTATATATTATGTGAGAAATCTTTAAAGAATTTTGATAAAGAAAGAGATCTAGGGGTGGTTCTAGATAGAAAACTATCACCTGAGGACCACATAAAGAATATTGTGCGAGGAGCCTATGCCACGCTCTCTAACTTCAGAATTGCTTTTAAATACATGGATAGCGATATACTAAAGAAATGGTTCACGACTTTTGTTAGGCCAAAGCAAGAATATGCAGCAGTTGTGTGGTGCCCATATCTTAAGATGCACATCAACAAACTGGAAAAGGTGTAAAGACATGCTACTAAGTGGCTCCCAGAACTGAAGGGCAAGAGCTACGACGAGAGGTTAGAGGCATTAAATATGCCAAAACTGGAAGACAGAAGAAAAAGAGGTGATATGATCATTACCTACAAAATAGTAACAGGAATTTATAAAATCGATAGGGAAGATTTCCTGACATCTGGAACTTTAAGAACAAGAGGTCATAGATACAAACTAGCTAAACACAGATGCCGAAGAAATATAAGAAAATTCACTTTCGCAAACAGAGTGGTAGACGGTTGGAACAAGTTAGGTGAGAAGGTGGTGAAGGCCAAGACCGTCAGTAGTTTCAAAGCGTTGTATGACAAAGAGTGCTGGGAAGACGGGACACCACGAGCGTAGCTCTCATCCTGCAACTACACTTAGGTAATTACACTCATGTAATTACGGGTGTGTGTGTGTGTGTGTGTGGTGGTGAGGTGCTGGTCCTCTCTTGCAGGGCCAGCACCTCACCCCCACCTTGTGAAGCTAACAAGAAATCCAGCTGGTATTGCCCCATTGTCGACCAAGCAGCTGTGACATGCCTAGAAGCTGTGACAACATGACACTACCTGACTTAGAGGTGTAGCAGTTCCCCATGCAGGTGACTTCCATTAGCAACCCCAAAGTCAGCAAATGGCACACGTTTCACACCGCAGGCCCTCCGATTTGCCGTGGCTCTCTGCCTCACGGCCCCAATCCACACCGAATACAGTTATATTCGGCGAGGCAGTGACCGACAGGTATTGACAACATGGCCTTCTCTGCCAAAAGTCATGAGGATCGCATGCAAGACACAGGGAGGTTAATGACTTTATTATGAGAAGCCTTACCACAGCTGATTGTCCCGCAGAGAGAGAACCCCGTTACCTAATGCCGCGCAACTCTGATGATCAAAGAAGTGGATAGGCAGCGTGGAAGCGTCTGAACTACAGTGAGGGCCAACAAGCGCACTCTGATGGGCTCCCTCAGCTATGATTGGGGGTTGGTGGGTGGGGGGGGCCGATGGGATGTTTGCGGTCAGACGACGGGGGTGTCCCGTGTGTAAGTATTTATGAAAACATCCCTGAAAACTAGAAACCTCAGCTCTCAGGAAACAGGTATCGTGTTTTAAGTGCATCGAGTCCACAGTGAACCAGATTACAAGTGTACAATATTGTGCAGTGATATATCTCGAAATTATACAAACGTGTTAGTGTCACCCCTCTGCCACCCCTCCTCCCCCCTCTCCCATACCCTCAAGTGTGTACCGTCACCTAACCTACGAGTCGAGAGGTGCCGGTCCCCTCCCCCCCCAGCCCCATCCAACTGCATCTGCTACTTCCCTGTGTCCACCCCCCACGCTACGTCCGCCCAGCACCCGCCCAACGCCCGCCCAGCACCCATCCAGCGCCCGCCCAGCGGCCACCCAGCGCCCGCCCATCATCCGACCAGCGCCCACCCATCATCCGCCCAGCGGCCACCCAGCACCTGCCTAGCACCCGCCCAGCGCCCGCCGATGTCGCAGGTCACGACTGACAGCTAGGCTTCTCTCAGCCAAGAGGAGCCATCAATCGCCGACAGGTACGGCACATGCCAAGTGTGTGACAAGGTGTGGAATCTTAAGCGTAACGGGGGATGTGAGCAAGCATGCTCACAACGGAACCGATTGTCCGGGTATGTGGCGCCCTCCCAAAGAGAGTATCAATCAGGATCCCACACCAGCAGTCAGGGAAAACAGCTTCATTTCGACTGAGAACCTATTAGAAGCTATCAAAGCAACATTTTTTTTTTTTTTTTTTTTTTTTTTTTGAGATATATACAAGAGTTGTTACATTCTTGTACAGCCACTAGTACGCGTAGCGTTTCGGGCAGGTCCCTGGAATACGATCCCCTGCCGCGAAGAATCGTTTTTTCATCCAAGTACACATTTTACTGTTGCGTTAAACAGAGGCTACAGTTAAGGAATTGCGCCCAGTAAATCCTCCCCGGCCAGGATACGAACCCATGACATAGCGCTCGCGGAACGCCAGGCGAGTGTCTTACCACTACACCACGGAGACTGCCATCGGTTGGAACCTTGCAGCACATCCCCAAAGCTGCCCGCCCCCAAGCGGCAGCCAAACTATCCAGCCTCTTGAAGAAGGTCAATGACTCTCCCGGAACCATCCAAGCCTGGCACAACTTTCTCCTGTTTGGAAACATATGCCTAGCTGTCCCTGCTAGGAGAGACAAATCACTAGCTTCCTCAGTCATTATTACTAGTGGTTTGCAGTGGTTGAACCCCATGCACAGATACCATAATTAAGATAGGGATAGATTAGTGCATAATATAGAGAGATAAGAGCAGAGCCAGGTACATAATATCTAATTTTGGAGAGTATACCAACTGTTTTAAAGACTTTCTTAGTTATGTGTTGGATGTGGGTACTGAAGTGGAGTCTCTTTTCTAGGAATAGGCCGAGAAACTTTCCATCAATTTTATTGCTAATGTTTACATTGTCTATCTAAAGCTGAATTGCATTTGTAGATTTGCTTCCAAATAAGATGTAGTAGGTCTTTTTTATGTTAAGTGTTAGTTTGTTGGTTGACATCCATAAGTGGACTTTTTTTAGTTTATTATTAACAACATTATTTAGTGTATGTGGGTTGGGGTTAGAGTAGATGAGGGTAGTATCATCAGCAAACAAAATAGCTTTCAGAATGTTAGAGACATTAGGCAGATCATTGATGTATATAAGAAATAGGAGAGGTCCCAAAATGCTGCCCTGTGGCACTCCACCGGTTATTGGTAGAGTGGGAGAGGTTATATTATTGATGGCTACACATTGGTGTTTATCACTAAGATAAGATTGGATATAGTCCAGTGTATGGCCTCGGATTCCATAATGATGGAGTTTACGTAAGAGGTAATTGTGATTAACAGTATCAAAGGCCTTTCTCAGGTCAATGAAGAGTCCAATCGGAAACTCATTTTTGTCAAGGGCTGAGTAAATTATATCAAGGAGACTAATAATTGCATCGTTGGTACTCTTTTGGGAGCGGAAGCCAAACTGACAGGGGCTAAGATTGTCGAATTATACGAGACATTAGTAGAGCTGTTTGTAGATAATTTTTTCAAATATTTTTGATAGTATGGGTAGGTTTGATATTGGTCTATAATTGTTTATGTCTGCCGGATTACCTTCTTTATGAACTGGCGCTACTCTTGCTTTTTTAAGGATATCAGGGAAGGTATGACACTCAAAGGATTTGTTGAACAGCAGAGCTATAGGTGGCGCAAGGGCATGGGAGGCGCTCTTGTATACAATGGATGGGATTTCACTGATGTTCCCAGCTTTGGTTTTTAGTGAGTGTATGATGGACACAACTTCTGTTGGGCTGACTGGTGAAAGGAGAAGATAGTTTGGATAGCTGCCTGAGAGATATGTGTTGATATGTGTCTGAGTCTGTGGGATTTTACTGGCAAGGTTAGCACCAACCGATGAAAAGAAGCTATTAAATTCATTCGCCATTTCTAAATCAGATGACGGTGTAAGGCCATCCTTAGAGAGTGTTATCTGGTTGTGGGAGTGTTGTTTAGTTCCTAGGATATTAGAGATGGTTTTCCATTTGCTTTTCATGTTTCCTTTTGCTTCTTTGAATCTAGTCTCATAATATGAAAGTTTAGCTTTTCTTATGATACTGGTAAGCACTGAAGAGTACCTCTTAACTACTTCCTTTGTAACTAGGCCAATCCTAAATTTCTTTTCATATTCATGTTTTTTGTTGATTGATTTAATTATGCCACTTGTGAGCCACGGGTTATTTTTTCTTTTATCAGTTACTTGTTTGGTAAGGAGGGGACAGTGAGTGTTGTAGAGGCTAAGAGTTTTGGAGAGAAAGAGGTTTGTTAATGAGTTTATATCCCGTGTATTATTAAATTCAGATTCCCAGTTAATATTGTGAAGTGCATTAGAGAGATTGCCTAAAGCTGATTCACTGTGTAGCCTGAAAGAGAGTTTCTTGCTTTCTGGTGGTGTTGTGTCCATGTTTGCTATGAGGAAGGTAGGATAGTGGTCAGTAGTTCTGTCATAGATTACCCCAGATGTAAGGGGAGCTGTTATATTAGTCCATAAGTGATCCAGGGTAGTGACAGATGTTTGAGTGACTCCGGTGGGCTTGGTGATTGTGGGGATTAGCATACAAGAGTGCATGCTGTTACGGAAATAGTCAACTTGTGGGTTGTTTTGAAGACCCAGGTTAATATTGAAAGCACCTCCCAGAATGATGTGATTTTTGTTGAGATTGTTATTTATGATAAGATTCCTTGCATTGCATGAGAATAAAGCTACGTTGGTATTAGGAAATCTATAGATGGCACCGATAGTCAGGGAGGATTTAAGGGATTTACTGGAGAACTTGGCAAAGGTATATTCACAATAGTCGTCTCTATCACTAATGACATTATTGCAGATGAAGGTAACTTTGTAATATATTGCTGTGCCACCTCCTTTTTTGTTAGGCCTTCAGTTATGAATGACTTTATAACCAGCTAAATTGTAGAGTTGGATATAGTCATTGCTTAGCCAAGTTTCTGTTAAAATGATGAATGATAATTTAGTACCTAGTGCTGTGAGTAGTGCATTTATATCATCAAAATGTTTACCAAGTGACCTAACATTTTGGTTGTAAACTGATAAGCAGGTGCTATTTAGGAGTTTGTTTTTTGCAAGATTTGCTGTGTAATACCTACAATAATGATGATCAATGTGCTGATTTGTGTGGGTATGGGACAGAAGATTTCGATCAGGATCAATATCAGTAAGCATATAGATACAATAATGTCACGATACAATAAGATAAGCATTTACAGGAATAGTTAAATACCAGATCTGCTGTAAATAGAAAGTAATTATAGCAAAACACAACAATAAACGTAGATACACAAAAAATAGAAACAATTAGAAGTAGAGTAAAGATCCCCGTAGATAGCCAGGAAGGATACAGTAGTTAGGTTAAGAGAGAAGAAAAAATCAGTAGACTGACAAGAATAATATATAGCAAAAAATAAAGAGACAATTAATAATCGTAACGTAAAAATAATCTTAAGAATAAATTATTTAATAAAGCTTAGTTGTGAACCTATAATTAGTTTGAACTTAAGAAAACAAAATGAGCTCAATAATTAATTATAATAAATGATGTATAAATCAAATTACAATTAAGTTTAAAAATTAAAAAAAAATAACAGGGTAAGATTATATTTATGAGCAAGATTTTACTAAGACACTGAGGTAAATGCTTACACAAATACTAAATCTGCTATAATTAGAGAATAATTATAGCAAAACACAACAATAAATGCAAGTAAACAAAAGAATTGAAACAATTAGAAGCAGAATTAAGATCACTAGATAGCGTTGAAGGATACACAAGTGTGGCGGAGAGAACAAAATATCAGTAGAGACTGTCAAGATGAATATATAAAAAAATTGACAAATGATGAATGTAAAGTAAAATAATCTTAAAGATAATTATCTATATAAGCTTAGTTTTTAACCTATAATTAGTATGAACTTAATTAAGAGAACAAAATGAGATCAATAATTAATTTCAATAAATGACATAAATCAGGACAATTAAATTTAAAATTTAAAAACAATAGGGTAAGATTAGATTTAAGAGTAAAATTTTACAATGATACTGAGGTGGATGCTTGCATAAGTGCATGGAGACTTGACTGATTACTTAGGAAATTATATGAATGAGAGAACATTAGGTAAATGGTAAGGCAGAGACAGCACCTTGGACAAGGTTAGATTAAATTAGGTTAGGCTGAGGCACTCAAAGAGTTATTTTAAGTATTGGCATTGGTCGGGTTCAGGTTTTCAGATATAATACAATCACTAAAGTAGTCCAGTAGTTGTTGGTCACACTTAATTTTATATCTTTTTCCTGCACTTTCCTTCTTTGCAATGATCGTTCCATTCCTAGTGTAGCACTGCTTGATAAGACCAGGTTTTTGTTTGCGAATTTTACGCAGCCTGAAGAGGAGGGATCCATGCTGCTTTGTAAGGCACTCATTTATATAGAGGTTGGTTTTTTGCTTAGCAGCTGATCGTATGAGGTCAAACTTAACACAGGGATTTGCAAGTTTGATGAGCATTCTCAATAGTTTTCCTAGAGAGATTCTAATCCTAGAGAGATTCGTAGAGAGATTCTATTCTAAATAGTTTTCCTAGAGAGGACAACCAGGCACCCCTCCCCACCCGTGCCAAAAACACCCACCACAGGAAAGATATCAACAGTACAACCGAGGCATCCAAAATCAGAGCTACTGTCAGCAAGAAAATAGAAGACGGCAACACAATAGGGGCAATCAGAGTCATCATCATTGAAGACACAGTTGCCACCAGGAATGCCAATACAGCACAAGCCCTGAGAGAAAAACACTAACCCAGAGCTCCTCGTGATGACAGTGTTCCCTTAGTCGGTGCCAACAGAGCAGAACCCCTGTGTGTGCTCGAATCCGTGGTGCATAAAGCAGCTTTATCCTTCCCACCGGGATCAGCAGGTGGGTTCACAGGACTAAGACCCAACCACATCAAACAAATGATCAACCCTGCACAGGGAGACATTGCTCAGGGCTTCCTGGTGGAACTAACTAGATTCTCCTACACGTGTCTAACTGGCAACATACCAGAGACCATACGGCTTCTCTTTTTTGGCGCTACTCTCTGTGTCCTGAGGAAAAAAAATGGAGGAATCAGACCGATAGCTGTAGGCAATTCACTCCGGCGCCTCGTCGCTAAGGCTGCTTCTAGAACAGTTAGTCAGGCAGCAGCCGACATGCTGAAGCCAAAACAGCTTGGATTTGGCATTTCCCAAGGGTGTGAGGCAGCGGCTCATGCAGCTAGAGCCTACATTGCCAACATTACGGATGAAAAAGCCCTGATAAAGCTGGACTTCAAAAATGGTTTCAATCTGGTTAGAAGGGATGCAGTACTCAGTGCGGTTCATCGCCTTTTTCCTTCCCTCTACCCATTTGTAAACTCATGCTACAGCAGGAATCTAACTCTGCTATTTGGGGAACATGAAATTGAATCACTAGAAGGTGTCCAACAGGGTGACCCCCTTGCTCCTTTTCTTTTCTGCCTAGTCATCAAGGAAGACACCGATAACCTGTCCAGTGAGCTCAATATTTTGTTTTTGGACGATGGTACTCAAGCTGGCTCCCCCAGACTCACTCTTGGTTGCCATAAGAATAATTCAGGAGCAAGTCAAGGCCTCACCCTGAACTCTTCCAAGTGCGAAATAACCTCCACCAACCAGCACATAATAGAGCGAATAAAGGTTGTTTTGCCTGACATTCATACAACCATCCCTGAGGACAGCACACTCCTAGGTGCTCCTCTTGGAGGGAAGGCCATCGACGAGGTCCTTGGTAAGAAGATCACTGACCTGAAGAGGATGAACGAGAGGATTGAAGACATCGATGCTCATGATGCACTTTACCTCATCACCAGATGCTTGTCCCTCCCCAGGCTGACCTACTTTCTACGATGTTCGCTATCTTTCATTAATATTAAATTAGAAGAGTACGACAACTTACTGAAATAAATGCTAGAAAAAGCCCTCAACCTTTCTCTCAGCGACTCACAGTGGAAACAGGTCTCCCTTCCTGTCAGACTCGGGGGCCTTGGTGTGCGCACAGCAACACAAATTTCTGTACCAGCGTTCCAGTCCTCTTCAGTGGCGTCCGACAACTTGGTGAAGGATCCTACCTGAACACCTAGCTCAACGGGCAGGGATA
>NC_091151.1:6981933-7088008 GCF_040958095.1 Procambarus clarkii
CGTCCCCGCGGCCCGGTCGTCGACCAGGCCTCCTGGTTGCCGGACTGATCAACCAGGACGTCACAAGGGACGGGGGAGTTTGGATGGTGGGGCCGAGGGGATAGGGAAATGGAGAATGGTGGTGAGGAAATAGGGACCTGGGAGTGGGGCATAGTGGGAAGGAAGAGGGAATGGTGTAGTGGGGAAGAAGGGGGGACGGTGGAGTGGGGAATGGTTGGGAGGCCTAGGGGACAGGTGAGGAGAGAATGGTCCGGGGGGACAAGGGGACAGGGAAGGTTGCTGTGGCTCAGCAACGCACATACATTGCTGAGCCACAGCAACGCGTGGCCGGGTACTGCTAGTATATAAATATATAACTGAAAACACTACACTAGACAAACCGTGACCGTTCAAAATATGTTGGTAGCTGAGGTTATTTCCCCAACGTCCCGACGGCACTTGGTGGTAGGCTTGGGTATAGTTATTTCATAGAATCACCTCACTTTGTTGGGCCACGTGAGCAACACAAATGCGAACAAGCTTTGAATGGTCCCAAAGCATATATGCAACCGAAAACTCCACACCCCAGAAGTGACTCGAACCCAGACAGCCAGGAGCACTATGTCTGTTCGCACATCTGTTACCTTAGCTACTAGACCAAACTGAATGAACAAAAAAAGTTGGAAGTCTTGAGAATATTTATTCAACATCCAACAGTGCTCGGAGGTCTTCTTAGGCACAGATATTTCTTCGAATCACCTCATTTTGGGGGAAACGTGAGCAACAAGCTTGAATGGTCAACAAGCCACTATACAACTGAAAACTCCACACCCCAGAAGGATTCGAACCCAGACAGCCAGGAGCACTATGCATATTCGCATATCTGTTACAAAGGCCACTAGACCAAACTGATTGTACAAAAATTTTGGAAGTTGTGAGACTATTTACCCAACATCTGACAGCGCACAGAGTTCAACTTGGGCACATATTTCATCAAATCAAGTCACATTTTATGGGCCATGTGAGGAACACAAATGCAAACAAACAAGTATGGTCCCTAAGCTAATGTGCAAACGAAAACTAAAAACCCCATAAGGATACAAACCCAATCAGCTAGGAGTACTATGCACCTTTACATATTTGGTACCTTAGACACTAGACCAAACTAGTGGTATGTTGCCAATATGCAACAAAAAATCCACACCCCGGGTGGATTGAAACCCAGACAGCCAGCAGCACTACGCTTTTTCGCGAATCTAGTACCTTTGCCACTAGACCAAACTGACTGTACAAAAATGTTGGAAGTCGTGAGAGTATTTACCCAACATCCGACAGACCTCTGTGGTAAACTTGGGCACAGATATTTCATCGAATTTCCTCACTTTTTGGGGTTACTTGAGCAACACAAATGTGAACAAGTTTGAATGGTCCCTAAGCCAATATGCCACCAAAAACTCAACACGCCAGAAGGATTCGAACCCAGACAGCCAGGAGCACTTTGCACCGCCACATATCTGGTACCTTAGTAACTTCACCAAACTAATTGTACAAAAATGTTGAAACTCATGAGACTGTTTACCCATCATCCGACAGCACTCGGAGATCAACTTGGGCAAAGATAGTTCATTGAATCACCTCACTTTTTTTGGGCAATGAGAGCAACACAAATGCAAATAACCATGAATGGTCCCCAAGCCAATATGCAACCGAAAAGTCAACACACCAGAAGGATCCGAACCAACACAGCGAGTTGCATTATGCACGTTCGCGTAGCTGATACCTTAGCCACTAGACCAAACTGACTGAACAAAATTGTTTGAAGTCGTGAGACTATTTACCAAAAATCTGACAGCTCGAAGATCAACTTGGGTACAGATATTTCATCAAATCACCTCACTTTTTGGTATAACGTAGCTATAATGTATCACCACCGTAGTTAATACTAATTATGACTTACATTTATTGTTACTTAAGCGACTTAATGCCGCCACCACCCTCGACTTTGATCAACATAAGTACTTTACAGTGACCGGCTTCGAAGGGTACCGGTAATGGGAGAGTTAACAATGTGAGTAAAGGATATCACCGGGGATGGGGTGTGAGAACCCTGTCACGTTCCACTATTCACTAGCAACTCTCTATGAATGACTAACAGGAACGAATCGATACACCAGAGGGACAATTTAGTAATATATATTTATTTAATTAAGTTCAATATAAAAATCCTAATCCATCTTCCCTATCAAGGCAATATAATATTCAACACTGTGATGTTAGAACATAAAGGACCAGTACTCACTCAAGATACAGCAGTGATGAAACTTCCGTGTAGACATCAGATCGTCAGTCTCCCCTCCCTCTGTGATGTCCCACACTACACCCCAGACTCATCGATTGATTGATGAAGATTGTCACCTAAGAGGTGGCACGGGCATGAATTGCTCGTAAACACCACCCCTCTCTCGTGACGAGCTTTTATACCCGTCTATCCCCAATTTTCCATTGAGTTGACGGATTTGGATCTGGTAACAAGGGATAGCCTTTCCACCTTTGAAACTACCCGAGGTGAGGTTTGTTTGATCTCACCTCCCTGTGAATGTCTCGTAAATCTGGTATAATCCCAAATCTCTAATCAAGTCACCTCAACAACTGTTACATCCCTCTTTCCCTGGAGTTAAGAACAAACCATGTGTTCTGTAGTGAGTAGATTATCCCAATAATATACTCGCTCCAAATGCTTTGTTAATATTCCTGTCAACCTTTGGAGATGAATGAGGTGAGGTGTTGCCCGGGCATATAAGCAGCAGAATAGCAAACATTAACCACTTTCTTTCTACTTTCTACTTTCTACTGTGGTCTAGAGCAGACACTTGCGAGATACTGTACCGACGCTCAGTGCGCTCAACTCACACCAAAGTATCTCCTGTGTACTTCTGTATATTCGACCAAATATATAAATAGTATCTTAGTGTCTGTGTTTATTGTCACCATACTTTACGTAACAATAGAACCGTTACAGTACATTAGTTGATTTTGCATGATTTTTGTCTTATCCCAGACTGGTCCTCCAGAATGAAAAATTAATTGCCCAAAAAATTATAATCTGTCTAAGTATAGGTATTCAAAATAATCCAGGCTTTATTCATAATGTCCTGCATTAAATAGCAATAATAAATAATCCCGACTGTCCACTTAGCAGTGGCAGTCCAGCAACAGTCCCTAGAACTGAAAAATCTTCAAAGTTTACACCTTCTTCCAGTTACATATTCTATCTTGATTTTTTCTTGACGGAAGTGTTGGGACGTTGCAACTCATGAGGTCTTGCTATAAAAGTGAGCAATTATAGGGGTTGAGGTGGTGTTGGCGTGGCGACAGATGAGGTCCTCACAACAGCTCTAAGTTCCCATCCTCTCACAGGTGTCATCATAACAACATACTAGGCCTTAACGACTTCGTTTTCCCATCAAACACTTAACCTTAGGCCGAAAGACGCACAATGTGTCCCTCTACAACCCGTTCTCGCACTTAAGAACATAAGAACAAAGGTAACTGCAGAAGGCCTATTGGCCCATACGAGGCAGCTCCAATTCTATAACAACCCAATCCCACTCATATACTTGTCCAACCCGCGTTTGAAACAATCGAGTGACACCACCTCCACAATGTTACGCGGCAATTGGTTCCACAAATCAACAACCCTGTTACTAAACCAGTATTTACCCAAGTCTTTCCTAAATCTAAACTTATCCAATTTATACCCATTGTTTCGTGTTCTGTCTTGTGTTGATATTTTTAATTAATACCCTATTAATATCCCCCCTGTAATGTCTATTCATCCACTTGTAAACCTCTATCATGTCACCCCTAACTCTTCGCCTTTCCAATGAATGCAACTTAAGCTTTCTAATTTTGGGAATTAACTTAGTCATCCTACGTTGGACACGTTCAAGTGAATTTATATCCATTCTATAATACGGCGACCAAAACTGAACTGCATAATCTAAATGGGGCCTAACCAGAGCAAGATATAGCTTAAGAACCACACTAGGTGTCTTGTTACTAACGCTTCGATTAATATATCCCAGTGTCCTATTCCCCTTATTACGAACATTCATGCATTGATCCTTTTGTTTTAAATTCGGAGCTGATCATAGCACTAATCATAACTCCCAGATCCCTTTCGCAATCCGACTTCGCAATCACAACACCACTTGCTTAAAGTCAATATTGGCTTATTTAATAAGTGCATATGTTATATACTAATTGATTGTGAATATTTTAGTTTACCTTGAAAAGCTTCATAGAAAACACCGACCTCACCTAACCTTCTTAGTATGTTAAGATAAGCATTTTATTGCTTCTTAATTACAGTTATTACTTAACCTCTACCGTTGATAGGTATAGGACATTCCACCTTCTTAGTATGTTAAGATAAGCATCTTATTGCTTCTTAATTACAATTATTACTTAACCTATACAGTTGATAGGTTTAGTAATAATTGTAAATACGAAGCAATAAGATGCTTGTTGACCAGACCACGCACTAGAAGTTGAAGGGACGACGACGTTTCGGTCCGTCCTGGACCATTCTCAAGTCGATTGTGATGAGGAGATTGATTGATTGATGAAGATTAAGCCACCCAAGAGGTGGCACGGGCATGAATAGCCCGTAAGTGGTGGCCCTTTCGATCCATTACCAGTATCAAAAGATGATACTTGAGATCTGAGGAGGCGCAACTGCACCCTGCTTGACGGGAGATGTCTCCCGGACCAAGTGGTGACCAAATGGTCGAATAGAACTGATGAAGATGATTTGATGAAGATTAAGTCACCAAATTTAGACAGAATGGAAGCAAAGCATCTATTGGATGAAATATCTAGAGCATCTAGATCTAACAGTATTTATGTCATGGGTGACTTTAATTTTAGCGGAATAAACTGGTTGAACAAAACAGGGAATAGTGAAGCAGAAGATTTTCTAGAATTAATTGACGATTGCTTTCTTACGCAACACATTAAGGAACCAACACGGGAAAATAATATTTTAGATTTAGTGTTAACTAACAGGGAAACGCAAATTAATGACATCGAAATAGGGAGTGAGCTAGGGAGCAGTGATCACAAAGAAATCAGATTTAGCATAGAATGGAATAGACCAGTAGGAGAAAATTCTGTTAAAGTGCCAGATTTTCGAAAAGCTGATTTTAATAGCCTAAGAAATTTTTTGGGTCAAATTGATTGGAAAGGCTTGGGTATGGGGTGTGGGCCGGTCTTGGAGCGAGACATGAACCCAGCGATAGGTGACTTAAATGGGGATTTCGATGTGGATTCAATATATAACTTATTTAAGAATATTCTAAACAAAGCACAGGAACGTAGTATACCATACAAATTGAATAGATCGTATACTAATGACCCAAAGTGGATAACAAAGAATTTGAAGAACCTTATAGGTAAAAAGAGAGCTTGGTACAAAAGGATTAAAAATGGGGAGGTCACTTTAGAACAGGAATTCGTACAACTGGTTAGAAATGTTAAAAAAGAGATAAGGAAAGCAAAAAGAAACTATGAAGTTCGCATAGCAGGGCAAGCAAAGACAAATCCTAAAGGTTTTTTTCAGTTATATCGTACTAAGACTAGGGAAAGGATAGGTCCATTAAAAACTGAGACAGGTCAAATAACAGATAGTGATGAAGAGATGAGTAGTATTTTTAATAAATATTTTGTATCTGTATTTACTAAAGAGGAACTTAACAATATGCCTTCAGCCGAACAAGTCTATGTGGGTGGGGACGAGGACAGGTTGACGAGTTTAGCAGTTACCAGGGAGGATGTTCTTAAACAAATAGTAAAACTCAAACCAAACAAATCCCCAGGGCCGGATGAAGTGTTTGCTAGGGTGCTTAAAGAATGCAAAGAGGAGCTTTGTGACCCACTGTCAACCATATTTAATAAATCAATAGAGTCAGGCAGAGTGCCAGAGTTTTGGAAAGTTGCTAATGTGATACCAGTTTTTAAGAAAGGAGATAGATCACTTGCGTCTAACTATCGACCAATTAGCCTAACGTCTATTGTGGGAAAGTTACTCGAATCTATAATAGCAAATAAAATTCGTCTTCATCTTGAAAAACATAAATTAATAATTGAGTCGCAACATGGTTTTATAAATGGCCGTTCATGTTTAACAAATTTGTTATCTTTTTATTCTAGCATTGTTGAGGCAGTTGATAGTGGTAAGGATTGCGATGTTGTATACCTTGACTTTAGCAAAGCTTTTGATACAGTGCCACATGAAAGACTGATTAAAAAAATAGAGTCTCATGGTATTGGGGGTGCTATATTAAGCTGGATTAGGGCATGGCTATACCAAAGGAAACAGAGAGTTAGTATAAATGGTATCAAGTCAGAGTGGGAAAATGTTGTAAGTGGAGTGCCTCAAGGCTCTGTCCTGGGACCTCTGTTGTTTATAATATATATAAATGATTTAGATTCAGGTTTGAGTAGCAACATTTGCAAATTTGCCGATGATACGAAAATCGGTAGGGAAATTAATTCGGAGGACTCACTATCACTTCAAGTTGATCTAGATAGGGTTTTGAAATGGTCAAAGGATTGGCAGATGCAGTTTAATGCTGATAAATGTAAAGTTCTGAGGTTAGGTAATGATGATAGAGTTACAAGATACGAGCTAGATGGTGTTGTGATTGCGAAGTCGGATTGCGAAAGGGATCTGGGAGTTATGATTAGTAAGAATTTAAAACAAAAGGATCAATGCATAAATGTTCGTAATAAGGCAAATCAGACACTTGGATTTATTAATCGCAGCGTTAGTAACAAGACACCTGGTGTGGTTCTCAAGCTATATCTTGCTCTAGTTAGGCCCCATTTAGATTATGCAGTTCAGTTTTGGTCGCCATATTATAGAATGGATATAAATTCACTTGAACGTGTCCAGCGTAGGATGACTAAGTTAATTCCCCAAATTAGAAATCTTTCATATGAAGAAAGATTAACAAAGCTTAAGTTGCATTCACTGGAAAGGCGAAGAGTTAGGGGTGACATGATAGAGGTTTACAAGTGGATGAATGGACATAACCGGGGGGATATTAATAGGGTATTAAAAGTATCAACACAGGACAGAACACGAAACAATGGATATAAATTGGATAAGTTTAGATTTAGGAAAGACTTGGGTAAATACTGGTTCAGTAACAGGGATGTTGATTTGTGGAACCAATTGCCGCGTAACATTGTGGAGGTGGGGTCCCTCGATTGTTTCAAGCACGGGTTGGACAAGTATATGAGTGGGATTGGGTGGTTATAGAATAGGAGCTGCCTCGTATGGGCCAATAGGCCTTCTGCAGTTACCTTTGTTCTTATGTTCTTATGTTCTTAAGTCACCCAAAAGGTGGCACGGGCATGAATAGCCCGTAAGTGGTGGCCCTTTTAAGCCATTACCAGTATCAAGAGCTGATACTGAAGATCTGTGGAGGTGCGAATGCACCCTGCATGACGGGAGATGTCTCCCTTGTGAATGTGTTAAGATGAAGATGAAGCCACCCAAAAGGTGGCACGGGCATGAATAGCTCGTAAGTGGTGGCCATTTTAAGCCATTACCAGTATCAAGAGCTGATACTGAAGATCTGTGGAGGTGCGAATGCACTCTGCATGACGGGAGATGTCTCCCTTGTGAATGTGTTAAGATGAAGATGAAGCCACCCAAAAGGTGGCACGGGCATGAATAGCTCGTAAGTGGTGGCCCTTTTGAGCCATCACCAGTATCAATAGATGATACTGGAGATCTGTGGAGGTGCGACTGCACCCAGCGTGACGGGAGATGTCTCCCGGACCAAATGGTGACCAGATGGTCCTCTGATGAGGAGGTAGAAACAGGCAATAAATAGGCAAGAGAGAGCTGAGGAGGAAAGTAAGGTGTAGGGGATAGTAGTAATAATGAGAACTGCAGAAGGTCTATTGGCCCATACGAGGCAGCTCCTATTATAACCACCGAAGGAGATAGTAATAGGAATAAGAAGAGGATAGCAAGGGAGCGTAGGAGAAGACAATGAACAGAAAAAGAGGAGAAGGGAGAAAGAAAAGGAAAGAGAAAGAAAGATAAATGGAAGGGGTAAGCTTATGTTAAGTCACGTTTGTTAGAAAGATTGGAGCATTTGAGTATTTGAAAGGAAAGCCAAAACGAAAGGAAATGCCTGTGTTTGACACTGCTATGCAAGTTGGTGATTGTGAGGTAAGAAAAAGTGGTGCAATGCTTTAAGTGTGGTGGAAAGACAGACGTGAAGTGAACATGTTGACCACCATTCACCCTGGAACAATGGTGGACAATGGCAAGGTGAACAGAACAACAAAGCATATAATATATAAGCCAGATTGTGTGATGGACTACAACATCAACATGCGTTTAGTTGATAAATGTGACATGATGGTGGGTGCTGTAGTGTGTGTACCGAAAACAGTGAAGTGGACAAAGGAAATGATTTTCCACCTTATTGACGTAACAATGCTGAACAGTTACAACATGTTTCTTGTGAAGACAGGTAGAAAACCATATTTCCGTTCGTTTAGTGTTCAAGTTGTGAAACAGTTACTAGGTAAAGTTGGCAAGGACACTCCTGGCATACAAAGACCCATTCGAGACCCAATATTGAACCATGCTCCTGCACCCAGGCTTGCTTACAGGGAGGCCTTTCTGATACACCAAATCAAGAAATTACCACCAACTGGAGCTCGTGCAGCAGGCCAGCGTCGGTGTGTTGTGTGTTCCAGTACCAAATTGAGGCCACAGAAACGTAAATTGGTGTTGACATGGTGCGAAGCGTGTGCCGTCCCTCTGTGCCATATCGACTGTTTCGCACAGTATCACAGTCTCCTGGAGTACTAAATGTGTAATTCTTTGGTAAATAAATGTACATATCAAGTTAATTTTTGTGTTTATATTGAAAAAAAACAAATACATTGAATATTTCCTGTAAATTATACCATTTTGGTGGGCATACTTGTGACACTAATATGTGAGCGCCTAGTGAGTTTATACCATTTTTATTATAATACAACGTCTATTGCCAATAATTGGAACAATACTAGCGAAAAAAATTTGTGTAAAATGACCCAAGAATACTGTAAATAATTCCGCGAAAATAAATTCGTGGCAACTCGGGGCGCGTGAGCGGCCGTGAGTGATGGCTGGCAGACGCAGCACCCTTGAGAGCTCACGTTCTGTGACGTCATCGGCCAACTTCTCGGCTCAATTGTGTCATTGGTATGTATAATAGAATTTTTTTATTATTTTTCCCGTGCTCAGGGAACTCAAATTAACATGTTTAGAAGACGAAAAAAAATTTTTGAATTATTTTTTGTAAGAAACATTGGGCAGAGTTTCTTTCACCCTATGCCCCTGTTACCTAGCAGTAAAATAGGTACCTGGGTGTTAGTCAGCTGTCACGGGCTGCTTCCTGGGGGTGGAGGCCTGGTCGAGGACCGGGCCGCGGGGAAACTAAAAAGCCCCGAAATTATCACAAGATAACCTCAAGATATACCTGGTTCGCTTCCTATTAGCTGTCTGGTTCGTGGCTCGGTGCTTCCCCCTGGATCGCAAGCTGGCTTTCGGGTTGTAACGCCAGGTTTATCATTATGTGTGGTGCGGTCATTACCACCCGGTTCGTCGGTCGATGTTGGTGTTGGCTGTGCGGGAGGGTGGGGTGGGCATTCCTTATGTGTTTACTAGGGCTCGGGCGCTGTTCTGGGTCTCGTTGTGTCAGGGGTTCGAGTTGGGTGGGGGGCTCAATGCTTTAGGTATTTATTATTGCTCTGTTCAGTTTAGCTTTTTGGTGAATTTTGGTGTTTGTCAGGAGGCGGCCTTCTGCACCTCTTCTGTTTACTCTTGGGCAGTGGCCATTTTTCAGGAGGTCTGCCGTTGTCCGGGTTTCATGTCCTTGTCGTTTAAGGCGGTGTATAGGGTTTTATTTCGTCGTGTTCCGCCGCGGGTGGAGGGTTTGTTCCCGTGTTGGGATTAGGGGGTGGTGTGGGTGGCGTTGGGGGCACGGTTTCTGGTACCGCAACAGCGGGAATTGTTGTTTCGGTTCTTGCATTTGTCGTTGGCGACGAATGCGCGGTTGTGCATGCTGGGTTTGCGTGCCTCTGACGCGTGTGTGCACTGTGGCCTCCCTGAGACTCAGTTGCATGTGTTTTCTTTTTGTGAGCGGTTGAGGGGCTTGCTTGATTGGTTTCGGGACGTGTTGGTTGGGGTTTGTGGGCCGTGGTGTCGGGGTGGCCTTTTGAGGTATTTTGTTTTTGTCCTTTCTGCGGCGGTTGTGCCGGGTGCGCAATACGTTATGTCTTCTCGTTGCTGACTATGTGTAGTGTGTGTGGGTGGGTCGGAGGGAGGGTTATGGGGTTGTTAGGCATTCAGGATTTTTGAGAGGCCGAATTCCATTCTCCCACAAACACATACTTTTATTATCTCCTTCCTCCAAATCAATTCCCATACCTCTATCTACTAACAGTTTAAACCCAAACAAACACCTCTAACCACTTCTTCCAACGAGTTCGCAACAGCAACAACCCCAGCTCTGGATAGATGCACCCCATCACAAGCATACATTTCATTTCTTCCATAGAAGTGTTCCCAGTTGTCTATGAAAGATATTGCATTTGATTTGCAATATCTTTCCTGCCGGCAATTGACACCAAGTGCCCTTGACATCCATTCATTTCCCACTCCCTTTCTTGGAAGAATGCCACATATGATCGGGATTCCTCCCTTTCTCCTAACTAATTCAATGGCTGTCCTGAATCTCTGTATTAGTTCCTCACTCCTAACTCGTCCAACATCATTACCCCCTGCACTAATACAAATAATGGGTTTGTTTCCATTTTCCGTCATAATATCATTCATGTTTCCAACAATATCACCAATTCCAACTCCCGGATAGCAAACCCTTAATCTGTTCCCCCTATCTCTAGCACAAAACGTTCTGTCTAAATACCTCACCGGGGAATCTCCCGCAACCAAAATTCGATTCGATTCTCCCCTTTCCTTTCGAGCAGTTTGAGGGACCTGCGCTTCAATGCTCCTCGTTATAAGGGTGAATGGACATAACAAAGGGGATATTAATAGGGTATTAAAACTATCAACACAAGACAGAACACGAAACAATGGGTATAAATTGGATAAGTTTAGATTTAGGAAAGACTTGGGTAAATACTGGTTCAGTAACAGGGTTGTTGATTTGTGGAACTATTTACCGCGTAACGTGCTGGAGGTGGGGTCCCTCGATTGTTTCAAGCGCGGGTTGGACAACTATATGAGTGCGATTGGGTGGTTATAAATAGGAGCTGCCTCGTATGGGCCAATAGGCCTTCTGCAGTTGCCTTTGTTCTTATGTTCTTATGTTACTTTGTCTTTGCCACCTAGTTGAACAACAGGTTCAACACAGCACTCGTCCTCTAATACGTCAAATGCTTTAAAAGTCCTTAGGTGTAGGCTATTAGTTGTCGGTTTTGCCAAGGTCTTCTTAGGCCCCTGTCTTTCACAACTTGCCAAGACGAGGACTTCTTAATACTGGTCCCGTCAGTCCTTCTTAATGAGGTCCCGTCAACACTGGCCTCCTCCTTCGTTTCCTCCCGAAGTCTGAGCCGTTGTACCTCCTCCCGCAGGGAATCCATCTCTGCTCTCAAAGCTCCAACCAGACTCACCTAATCCTTCCTAGTCCATTAAGTCCATTAAAAACCTGTCTCAGTTTTAAATGGACCTATCCTTTCCCTAGTCTTAGTACGATATAACTGAAAAAACCCTTTAGGATTTTTCTTTGCTTGCCCTGCTATGAGAACTTCATAGTTTCTTTTTGCTTTCCTTATCTCTTTTTTAACATTTCTAACCAGTTGTACGAATTCCTGTTCTAAAGTGACCTCCCCATTTTTAATCCTTTTGTACCAAGCTCTCTTTTTACCTATAAGGTTCTTCAAATTCTTTGTTATCCACTTTGGGTCATTAGTATTCGATCTATTCAATTTGTATGGTATACTACGTTCCTGTGCTTTGTTTAGATATTTAATATTCTTAAATAAGTTATATATTGAAATCCCCATTTATGTCACCTATCGCTGGGATATATTATCATAGCAATATGGAAGTTGTAGTGAAGGACCTGGTGACTCTAGTGGGAGCCCTGAGGACAGAGTTGGACTCTCTGCGGGAGGAGGTGCGTCAGCTTAAAAAACAACGAGAAGTAACGAAGGAGGAGACCAGCAGTAAAGGGACCTCGTCTTGGAGAGTTGCGAAAGACAGGGGCCTTAAGAAGACTTTGATAAAGCCGCCTTCAAACGCCATAGCAACTTCAAATTCATTTGACGTTTTGGAGGACGAGTGCTGTGGAGAGACTGTGGATCGCGCAAAAGGGAAAGCAACGAAGAGAAAGGAAGCGCAGGCCCCTCAGAAAGTAAAGGAAGTACCTAAGCAAACATTAGTTGTGGGAGATTCCCAGATAAGGTATTTGGATAGAACGTTTTGTGCTAGAGATAGGGGGAACAGGTTAAGGGTTTGCTATCCCGGAGCTGGCATTGGTGATATTATAAACAACATGAATGATATTATGGCTGGTAATGGGAACAATCCCATTATTTGCATTAGCGTGGGAGGAAATGATGTTGGTCGAGTCAGGAGTGAGGAACTGATTCAGAGGTATAAAACAGCCATAGAGTTAGGAGCAAGGGAGGAATCCCGATCATATGTGGCATTCTTCCAAGAAAGGGAGTGGGAAATGAATGGATATCGAGGGCACTTGGTGTCAATTGCCGGCTGGAAAGATATTGCAAATCAAATGCAATATCTTTCATAGACAACTGGGAACACTTCTATGGAAGAAATGAAATGTATGCTCGTGATGGGGTGCATCTATCGAGAGCTGGGGTTGTTGCTGTTGCGAACTCGCTAGAAGAAGTGGTTAGAGGTGTTTGTTTGGGTTTAAACTGTTAGTAGATAGAGGTATGGGAATTGATTTGGAGGAAGGAGGTAATAAAAGTATGTGTTTGTGGGAGAAAGGAATTGGCAAAACGATCAGGGAAAGAGAAGGTCCGCAAAATAACAATTCACTTAGGGTATATTACACTAACAGTAGAAGTCTAAGAAATAAAATTAACGAATTAAATGCTCTTGTCTGCACAGAAAAAATAGATATTATTGCACTTACCGAAACGTGGATGAATGTAGAAAATAGAGAACTATTAGCTGAATATCAAATATATGGATTTAAACTATTTCACACAGATAGTTGATTGAACAACTATCAGTTCAACCAGTTTTGTTCAAACTGGTTGAACAAAACAGGGAATAGTGAAGCAGAAGATTTTCTAGAATTAATTGACGATTGCTTTCTTACGCAACACATTAAGGAACCAACACGGGAAAATAATATTTTAGATTTAGTGTTAACTAACAGGGAAACGCAAATTAATGACATCGAAATAGGGAGTGAGCTAGGGAGCAGTGATCACAAAGAAATCAGATTTAGCATAGAATGGAATAGACCAGTAGGAGAAAATTCTGTTAAAGTGCCAGATTTTCGAAAAGCTGATTTTAATAGCCTAAGAAATTTTTTGGGTCAAATTGATTGGAAAGGCTTGGGTATGGGGTGTGGGCCGGTCTTGGAGCGAGACATGAACCCAGCGATAGGTGACTTAAATGGGGATTTCGATGTGGATTCAATATATAACTTATTTAAGAATATTCTAAACAAAGCACAGGAACGTAGTATACCATACAAATTGAATAGATCGTATACTAATGACCCAAAGTGGATAACAAAGAATTTGAAGAACCTTATAGGTAAAAAGAGAGCTTGGTACAAAAGGATTAAAAATGGGGAGGTCACTTTAGAACAGGAATTCGTACAACTGGTTAGAAATGTTAAAAAAGAGATAAGGAAAGCAAAAAGAAACTATGAAGTTCGCATAGCAGGGCAAGCAAAGACAAATCCTAAAGGTTTTTTTCAGTTATATCGTACTAAGACTAGGGAAAGGATAGGTCCATTAAAAACTGAGACAGGTCAAATAACAGATAGTGATGAAGAGATGAGTAGTATTTTTAATAAATATTTTGTATCTGTATTTACTAAAGAGGAACTTAACAATATGCCTTCAGCCGAACAAGTCTATGTGGGTGGGGACGAGGACAGGTTGACGAGTTTAGCAGTTACCAGGGAGGATGTTCTTAAACAAATAGTAAAACTCAAACCAAACAAATCCCCAGGGCCGGATGAAGTGTTTGCTAGGGTGCTTAAAGAATGCAAAGAGGAGCTTTGTGACCCACTGTCAACCATATTTAATAAATCAATAGAGTCAGGCAGAGTGCCAGAGTTTTGGAAAGTTGCTAATGTGATACCAGTTTTTAAGAAAGGAGATAGATCACTTGCGTCTAACTATCGACCAATTAGCCTAACGTCTATTGTGGGAAAGTTACTCGAATCTATAATAGCAAATAAAATTCGTCTTCATCTTGAAAAACATAAATTAATAATTGAGTCGCAACATGGTTTTATAAATGGCCGTTCATGTTTAACAAATTTGTTATCTTTTTATTCTAGCATTGTTGAGGCAGTTGATAGTGGTAAGGATTGCGATGTTGTATACCTTGACTTTAGCAAAGCTTTTGATACAGTGCCACATGAAAGACTGATTAAAAAAATAGAGTCTCATCTTATTGGGGGTGCTATATTAAGCTGGATTAGGGCATGGCTATACCAAAGGAAACAGAGAGTTAGTATAAATGGAATCAAGTCAGAGTGGGAAAATGTTGTAAGTGGAGTGCCTCAAGGCTCTGTCCTGGGACCTCTGTTGTTTATAATATATATAAATGATTTAGATTCAGGTTTGAGTAGCAACATTTGCAAATTTGCCGATGATACGAAAATCGGTAGGGAAATTAATTCGGAGGAGGACTCACTATCACTTCAAGTTGATCTAGATAGGGTTTTGAAATGGTCAAAGGATTGGCAGATGCAGTTTAATGCTGATAAATGTAAAGTTCTGAGGTTAGGTAATGATGATAGAGTTACAAGATACGAGCTAGATGGTGTTGTGATTGCGAAGTCGGATTGCGAAAGGGATCTGGGAGTTATGATTAGTAAGAATTTAAAACAAAAGGATCAATGCATAAATGTTCGTAATAAGGCAAATCGGACACTTGGATTTATTAATCGCAGCGTTAGTAACAAGACACCTGGTGTGGTTCTCAAGCTATATCTTGCTCTAGTTAGGCCCCATTTAGATTATGCAGTTCAGTTTTGGTCGCCATATTATAGAATGGATATAAATTCACTTGAACGTGTCCAGCGTAGGATGACTAAGTTAATTCCCCAAATTAGAAATCTTTCATATGAAGAAAGATTAACAAAGCTTAAGTTGCATTCACTGGAAAGGCGAAGAGTTAGGGGTGACATGATAGAGGTTTACAAGTGGATGAATGGACATAACCGGGGGGATATTAATAGGGTATTAAAAGTATCAACACAGGACAGAACACGAAACAATGGATATAAATTGGATAAGTTTAGATTTAGGAAAGACTTGGGTAAATACTGGTTCAGTAACAGGGTTGTTGATTTGTGGAACCAATTGCCGCGTAACATTGTGGAGGTGGGGTCCCTCGATTGTTTCAAGCACGGGTTGGACAAGTATATGAGTGGGATTGGGTGGTTATAGAATAGGAGCTGCCTCGTATGGGCCAATAGGCCTTCTGCAGTTACCTTTGTTCTTATGTTCTTATGTTCTTATGGGTTCATGTCTCGCTCCAAGACCGGCCCCCAACCATACCCAAGATTTTCCAATCAATTTGACCCAAAAAATTTCTTAGGCTATTAAAATCAGCTTTTCGAAAATCTGGCACTTTAACAGAATTTTCTCCTACAGGTCTATTCCATTCTATGCTAAATCTGATTTCTTTGTGATCACTGTTCCCTAGCTCACTCCCTATTTCGATGTCATTAATTTGTTTTTCCCTGTTAGCTAACACTAAATTTAAATTTTTTTTCCCGTGTTGGTTCCTTAATGTGTTGCGTAAGAAAGCAATCGTCAATTAATTCTAGAAAATCTTCTGCTTCACTATTCCCTGTTTTGTTCAACCATAAGAACATAAGAACAAAGGCAACTGCAGAAGGCCTATTGGCCCATACGAACCAGCTCCTATCTATAACCCCCCAATCCCACTCATATACTTGTCCAACCTGCGCTTGAAACAATAGAGGGACCCCACCTCCAGCACGTTATGCGGTAATTGGTTCCACAAATCAACAACCCTGTTACTGAACCAGTATTTACCCAAGTCTTTCCTAAAACTAAACTTATCCAATTTATACCCATTGTTTCGTGTTCTGTCTTGTGTTGATACTTTTAATACCCTATTAATATCCCCTTTGTTATGTCCATTCACCCACTTGTAAACCACTATCATGTCACCCCTAACTCTTTGCCTTTCCAGTGAATGCAACTTAAGCTTTGTTAATCTTTCTTCATATGAAAGATTTCTAATTTGGGGAATTAACTTAGTCATCCTACGCTGGACAAGTTCAAGTGAATTTATATCAATTCAATAATATGGCGAACAAAACTGAACTACATAATCTAAATGGGGCCAAACCAGCGCAAGATATAGCTTAAGAACCACACCAGGTGTCTTGTTACTAACGCTTCGATTAATAAATCCCAGTGTCCTATTCGCCTTATTACGAACATTCATGCATTGATCTTTTTGTTTTAAATTCTTACTAATCATAACTCCCAGATCCCTTTCGCAATCCGACTTCGCAATCTCAATACCATCTAGCTCGTATCTTGTAACTCTATCATCATTACCATGCCTCAGAACTTTACATTTATCAGCATTAAACTGCATTTGCCAATCCTTTGACCATTTCAAAACCCTATCTAGATCAACTTGAAGTGATAGTGAGTCCTCCTCCGAATTAATTTCCCTACCGATTTTCGTATCATCGGTAAATTTGCAAATGTTGCTACTCAAACCTGAATCTAAATCATTTATATATATTATAAACAACAGAGGTACCAGGACAGAGCCCTGAGGTACTCCACTAACAACATTATCCCACTCTGACTTAACCCCATTTATACTAACTCTCTGTTTCCTTTGGAATAGCCATAAGAACATAAGAACATAAGAACAAAGGCAACTGCAGAAGGCCTATTGGCCCATACGAGGCAGCTCCTATTCTATAACCACCCAATCCCACTCATATACTTGTCCAACCCGCGCTTGAAACAATCGAGGGACCCCACCTCCACCACGTTACGCGGCAATTGGTTCCACAAATCTACAACCCTGTTACTGAACCAGTATTTACCCAAGTCTTTCTTAAATCTAAACTTCTCCAATTTATACCCATTGTTTCGTGTTCTGTCCTGTGTTGATACTTTTAATACCCTAAAAATACGTCCTCTAATACGTCAAATGCATTAAAAGTCCTTAGGTGTAGGCTATTATTTGTCGGTTTTGCCAAGGTCTTTTTAAGACCCCTGTTTTCACAACTTGCCAAGACGAGGTCTTCTTAATACTGGATCTGTCAGTCCTTCTTAATGAGGTCCCGTCAACACTGGCCTCCTCCTTCGTTTCCTCCCAAAGTCTCAGCCGTCATACCTCCTCCAGCAGGGAATCCATCTCTGCTCTCAGAGCTCCAACCAGACTCACCTAATCCTTCACTAATCCTTCCATTATTGCAATAATAATGTTACTAGAATCGGAGCTCCAGCTAACACAACCTCTCACTGTGACTGCACCTGATAATATATATAAATGATTTAGATTCAGGTTTGAGTAGCAACATTTGCAAATTTGCCGATGATACGAAAATCGGTAGGGAAATAAATTCGGAGGAGGACTCACTATCACTTCAAGTTGATTTAGATAGGGTTTTGAAATTGTCAAAAGATTGGCAGATGCCAATCAGTTTAATACTGATAAATGTAAAGTTCTGAGGTTAGGTAATGATGATAGAGTTACAAGATACGAGCTAGATGGTGTTGAGATTGCGAAGTTGGATTGCGAAAGGGATCTGGGAGTTATGATTAGTAAGAATTTAAAACAACAGGATCAATGCATAAATGTTCGTAATAAGGCAAATCGGACACTTGGATTTATTAATCGCAGCGTTAGTAACAAGATACCTGGTGTGGTTCTCAAGCTATATCATGCTCTAGTTAGGCCCCATTTAGATTATGCAGTTCAGTTTTGGTCGCCATATTATAGAATGGATATAAATTCACTTGAACGTGTCCAGCGTAGGATGACTAAGTTAATTCCCCAAATTAGAAATCTTTCATATGAAGAAACATTAACAAAGCTGACATGATAGAGGTTTACAAGTGGGTGAATGGACATAACAAAGGGGATATTAATAGGGTATTAAAAGTATTAACACAAGACAGAACACGAAATAATGGGTATAAATTGGATAAGTTTAGATTTAGGAAAGACTTGGATAAATACTGGTTCAGTAGCAGGGTTGTTGATTTGTGGAACCAATTGCCGCGTAACATTGTGGAGGTGGGGTCCCTCGATTGTTTCAAGCATGGGTTGGACATGTATATGAGGGGATTGGGTGGTTATAAATAGGAGCTGCCTCGTATGGGCCAACAGGCCTTCTGCAGTTGCCTTTGTTCTTATGTTCTTATGTGTTCAATATGTGACGTTGTGTGATAAGAATATAACAACAAAGGTAACTACAGAAGGGCTTTTGGCCCATAAGAGGCAGCTCCTATTTTTAACTACCCAATCCTACGCATTTATATGTCCCAGCAACGCTTGAAACAATCAAGGGACCCCACCTTGAGGCAGTTAATAGTGGTATACTTGAGTTCTATAGGCATATAACCAGATAACTAGGTAATACATATAGTCGTAGTTGAGGCAGTTGATAGTGGTAAGGATTGTGATGTTTTGTACCTTGACTTTAGCAAAAAGACTGATTAAAAAGATAGACTTATGGTATTGGAGGTGCTGTATTAAGTTAGATTAGGGCAAGTCTATACCAAAGAAAACAGAGTTACTATAAATGGGGTTAAGTCAGAGTGGGAAAATGTTGTAAATGGAGTGCCTCAAAGCTCTGTCCTGGGTCCTCTGTTTTTATTATATATATATATATATATATATATATATATATATATATATATATATATATATATATATATATATATATATATATATATATATATATATATATATATATATATATATATATATATATATTCTTACTATATATATATATATATATATATATATATATATATATATATATATATATATATATATATATATATATATATATATATATATACATATATATATGTATATATATATATATATATATATATATATATATATATATACATATATATATATATATATATATATATATATATATATATATATATATATATATATATATATACATATATATATATATATATATATATATATATACATATATATATATATATATATATATATATATATATATATATATATATATATATATATATATATATATATATATATATATATATATATATATATATATATATATATATATATATATATATATATATATATATATATATATATATATGCGAACAAGCCTGAATGGTCCCCAGGACAATATGCAACTGAAAACTCACACCCCAGAAGTGACTCGAACCCATACTCCCAGAAGCAACGCAACTGGTATGTACAAGACGCCTTAATCCACTTGACCATCACGACCGGACATAATGAGGTGATAGCCTAAGCTATTTGAACCACCCCACCGCCGGCACTCGGATAGTAATCTTGGGCATAGCATTTTACCAAATCACCTCATTCTTTGGGGCACACGTGAGGAACACAAATGCGAACAAGCCTGAATGGTCCCCAGGACAATATGCAACTGAAAACTCACACCCCAGAAGTGACTCGAACCCATACTCCCAGAAGCAACGCAACTGGTATGTACAAGACGCCTTAATCCACTTGACCATCACGACCGGACATAATGAGGTGATAGCCTAAGCTATTTCGCCATAGCAACTTCAAATTCATTTGACGTTTTGGAGGACGAGTGCTGTGGAGAGACTGTGGATCGCGCAAAAGGGAAAGCAACGAAGAGAAAGGAAGCGCAGGCCCCTCAGAAAGTAAAGGAAGTACCTAAGCAAACATTAGTTGTGGGAGATTCCCAGATAAGGTATTTGGATAGAACGTTTTGTGCTAGAGATAGGGGGAACAGGTTAAGGGTTTGCTATCCCGGAGCTGGCATTGGTGATATTATAAACAACATGAATGATATTATGGCTGGTAATGGGAACAATCCCATTATTTGCATTAGCGTGGGAGGAAATGATGTTGGTCGAGTCAGGAGTGAGGAACTGATTCAGAGGTATAAAACAGCCATAGAGTTAGTTAGGAGCAAGGGAGGAATCCCGATCATATGTGGCATTCTTCCAAGAAAGGGAGTGGGAAATGAATGGATATCGAGGGCACTTGGTGTCAATTGCCGGCTGGAAAGATATTGCAAATCAAATGCAATATCTTTCATAGACAACTGGGAACACTTCTATGGAAGAAATGAAATGTATGCTCGTGATGGGGTGCATCTATCGAGAGCTGGGGTTGTTGCTGTTGCGAACTCGCTAGAAGAAGTGGTTAGAGGTGTTTGTTTGGGTTTAAACTGTTAGTAGATAGAGGTATGGGAATTGATTTGGAGGAAGGAGGTAATAAAAGTATGTGTTTGTGGGAGAAAGGAATTGGCAAAACGATCAGGGAAAGAGAAGGTCCGCAAAATAACAATTCACTTAGGGTATATTACACTAACAGTAGAAGTCTAAGAAATAAAATTAACGAATTAAATGCTCTTGTCTGCACAGAAAAAATAGATATTATTGCACTTACCGAAACGTGGATGAATGTAGAAAATAGAGAACTATTAGCTGAATATCAAATATATGGATTTAAACTATTTCACACAGATAGATATATTAGACGAGGAGGTGGAGTAGCCATATATGTTAGGGACAATTTGAAATGTAGTCTCAAAGAGGGAATCAAAACAGAGCCACACACAGAAACTATTTGGATTGAATTAAACGAAAAAGCTAATAATATTATAATAGGAGTAATATATAGGCCACCAAATTTAGACAGAATGGAAGCAAAGCATCTATGGGATGAAATATCTAGAGCATCTAGATCTAACAGTATTTATGTCATGGGTGACTTTAATTTTAGCGGAATAAACTGGTTGAACAAAACAGGGAATAGTGAAGCAGAAGATTTTCTAGAATTAATTGACGATTGCTTTCTTACGCAACACATTAAGGAACCAACACGGGAAAATAATATTTTAGATTTAGTGTTAACTAACAGGGAAACGCAAATTAATGACATCGAAATAGGGAGTGAGCTAGGGAGCAGTGATCACAAAGAAATCAGATTTAGCATAGAATGGAATAGACCAGTAGGAGAAAATTCTGTTAAAGTGCCAGATTTTCGAAAAGCTGATTTTAATAGCCTAAGAAATTTTTTGGGTCAAATTGATTGGAAAGGCTTGGGTATGGGGTGTGGGCCGGTCTTGGAGCGAGACATGAACCCAGCGATAGGTGACTTAAATGGGGATTTCGATGTGGATTCAATATATAACTTATTTAAGAATATTCTAAACAAAGCACAGGAACGTAGTATACCATACAAATTGAATAGATCGTATACTAATGACCCAAAGTGGATAACAAAGAATTTGAAGAACCTTATAGGTAAAAAGAGAGCTTGGTACAAAAGGATTAAAAATGGGGAGGTCACTTTAGAACAGGAATTCGTACAACTGGTTAGAAATGTTAAAAAAGAGATAAGGAAAGCAAAAAGAAACTATGAAGTTCGCATAGCAGGGCAAGCAAAGACAAATCCTAAAGGGTTTTTTCAGTTATATCGTACTAAGACTAGGGAAAGGATAGGTCCATTAAAAACTGAGACAGGTCAAATAACAGATAGTGATGAAGAGATGAGTAGTATTTTTAATAAATATTTTGTATCTGTATTTACTAAAGAGGAACTTAACAATATGCCTTCAGCCGAACAAGTCTATGTGGGTGGGGACGAGGACAGGTTGACGAGTTTAGCAGTTACCAGGGAGGATGTTCTTAAACAAATAGTAAAACTCAAACCAAACAAATCCCCAGGGCCGGATGAAGTGTTTGCTAGGGTGCTTAAAGAATGCAAAGAGGAGCTTTGTGACCCACTGTCAACCATATTTAATAAATCAATAGAGTCAGGCAGAGTGCCAGAGTTTTGGAAAGTTGCTAATGTGATACCAGTTTTTAAGAAAGGAGATAGATCACTTGCGTCTAACTATCGACCAATTAGCCTAACGTCTATTGTGGGAAAGTTACTCGAATCTATAATAGCAAATAAAATTCGTCTTCATCTTGAAAAACATAAATTAATAATTGAGTCGCAACATGGTTTTATAAATGGCCGTTCATGTTTAACAAATTTGTTATCTTTTTATTCTAGCATTGTTGAGGCAGTTGATAGTGGTAAGGATTGCGATGTTGTATACCTTGACTTTAGCAAAGCTTTTGATACAGTGCCACATGAAAGACTGATTAAAAAAATAGAGTCTCATGGTATTGGGGGTGCTATATTAAGCTGGATTAGGGCATGGCTATACCAAAGGAAACAGAGAGTTAGTATAAATGGAATCAAGTCAGAGTGGGAAAATGTTGTTAGTGGAGTGCCTCAAGGCTCTGTCCTGGGACCTCTGTTGTTTATAATATATATAAATGATTTAGATTCAGGTTTGAGTAGCAACATTTGCAAATTTGCCGATGATACGAAAATCGGTAGGGAAATTAATTCGGAGGAGGACTCACTATCACTTCAAGTTGATCTAGATAGGGTTTTGAAATGGTCAAAGGATTGGCAGATGCAGTTTAATGCTGATAAATGTAAAGTTCTGAGGTTAGGTAATGATGATAGAGTTACAAGATACGAGCTAGATGGTGTTGTGATTGCGAAGTCGGATTGCGAAAGGGATCTGGGAGTTATGATTAGTAAGAATTTAAAACAAAAGGATCAATGCATAAATGTTCGTAATAAGGCAAATCGGACACTTGGATTTATTAATCGCAGCGTTAGTAACAAGACACCTGGTGTGGTTCTCAAGCTATATCTTGCTCTAGTTAGGCCCCATTTAGATTATGCAGTTCAGTTTTGGTCGCCATATTATAGAATGGATATAAATTCACTTGAACGTGTCCAGCGTAGGATGACTAAGTTAATTCCCCAAATTAGAAATCTTTCATATGAAGAAAGATTAACAAAGCTTAAGTTGCATTCACTGGAAAGGCGAAGAGTTAGGGGTGACATGATAGAGGTTTACAAGTGGATGAATGGACATAACCGGGGGGATATTAATAGGGTATTAAAAGTATCAACACAGGACAGAACACGAAACAATGGATATAAATTGGATAAGTTTAGATTTAGGAAAGACTTGGGTAAATACTGGTTCAGTAACAGAGTTGTTGATTTGTGGAACCAATTGCCGCGTAACATTGTGGAGGTGGGGTCCCTCGATTGTTTCAAGCACGGGTTGGACAAGTATATGAGTGGGATTGGGTGGTTATAGAATAGGAGCTGCCTCGTATGGGCCAATAGGCCTTCTGCAGTTACCTTTGTTCTTATGTTCTTATGTTCTTATTTGAACCACCCCACCGCCGGCACTCGGATAGTAATCTTGGGCATAGCATTTTACCAAATCACCTCATTCTTTGGGGCACACGTGAGGAACACAAATGCGAACAAGCCTGAATGGTCCCCAGGACAATATGCAACTGAAAACTCACACCCCAGAAGTGACTCGAACCCATACTACCAGAAGCAACGCAACTGGTATGTACAAGACGCCTTAATCCACTTGACCATCACGACCGGACATAATGAGGTGATAGCCTAAGCTATTTGAACCACCCCACCGCCGGCACTCGGATAGTAATCTTGGGCATAGCATTTTACCAAATCACCTCATTCTTTGGGGCACACGTGAGGAACACAAATGCGAACAAGCCTGTATGGTCCCCAGGACAATATGCAACTGAAAACTCACACCCCAGAAGTGACTCGAACCCATACTCCCAGAAGCAACGCAACTGGTATGTACAAGACGCCTTAATCCACTTGACCTTCACGACCGGACATAATGAGGTGATAGCCTAAGCTATTTGAACCACCCCACCGCCGGCACTCGGATAGTAATCTTGGGCATAGCATTTTACCAAATCACCTCATTCTTTGGGGCACACGTGAGGAACAAAATGCGAACAAGCCTGAATGGTCCCCAGGACAATATGCAACTGAAAACTCACACCCCAGAGTTTTCAGTTGCATATTGTCCCCTCACGTGTGCCCCAAAGAATGAGGTGATTTGGTAAAATGCTATGCCCAAGATTACTATCCGAGTGCCGGCGGTGGGGTGGTTCAAATAGCTTAGGCAATCACCTCATTATGTCCGGTCGTGATGGTCAAGTGGATTAAGGCGTCTTGTACATACCAGTTGCGTTGCTTCTGGGAGTATGGGTTCGAGTCACTTCTGGGGTGTGAGTTTTCAGTTGCATATTGTCCTGGGGACCATTCAGGCTTGTTCGCATTTGTGTTCCTCACGTGTGCCCCAAAGAATGAGGTGATTTGGTAAAATGCTATGCCCAAGATTACTATCCGAGTGCCGGCGGTGGGGTGGTTCAAATAGCTTAGGCTATCACCTCATTATGTCCGGTCGTGATGGTCAAGTGGATTAAGGCGTCTTGTACATACCAGTTGCGTTGCTTCTGGGAGTATGGGTTCGAGTCACTTCTGGGGTGTGAGTTTTCAGTTGCATATTGTCCTGGGGACCATTCAGGCTTGTTCGCATTTGTGTTCCTCACGTGTGCCCCAAAGAATGAGGTGATTTGGTAAAATGCTATGCCCAAGATTACTATCCGAGTGCCGGCGGTGGGGTGGTTCAAAATAGCTTAGGCTATCACCTCATTATGTCCGGTCGTGATGGTCAAGTGGATTAAGGCGTCTTGTACATACCAGTTGCGTTGCTTCTGGGAGTATGGGTTCGAGTCACTTCTGGGGTGTGAGTTTTCAGTTGCATATTGTCCTGGGGACCATTCAGGCTTGTTCGCATTTGTGTTCCTCACGTGTGCCCCAAAGAATGAGGTGATTTGGTAAAATGCTATGCCAAAGATTACTATCCGAGTGCCGGCGGTGGGGTGGTTCAAATAGCTTAGGCTATCACCTCATTATGTCCGGTCGTGATGGTCAAGTGGATTAAGGCGTCTTGTACATACCAGTTGCGTTGCTTCTGGGAGTATGGGTTCGAGTCACTTCTGGGGTGTGAGTTTTCAGTTATATATATATATATATTGTGACGGTGTTCCCCCCCTTATATTTCTCCCACGCCTGCAGTAAGAGTCATGTCCACTTTACCCAAGCGTTCTCTACGTCGCAGGCATCAATTTGATATATTTGGGAGAGTGGAGTGTTCTCGGAGAGCCGAGAAATTTGTGAAACAATAATATTTTGGCCTGTGGTTTAGGCCCTTTAGGAAGCCAAGATGGCGCTGGCTCTCCTGTTTCCCCGCCAAAACGGTGTGACGTCAGTGACACCGGATTGGTCACCGACAGCAATGTGGCACCGGGAGCCAATGAAAACCTCGCGTGGCGAAAGTGACGTCACGAAGGAAGGGGGTCCGGGCAGCGCGCCGCGTTGGCGCCATCAGTCAGACACGACACGTCAAGGAGGTTGGATGTGCGACGATTGGTCCTGTCAGTTTGACAGTTGTTTCCCGCTCCCGTGGAATTTACGCGTCACCTGAAGTCTGCCAGTACTCTGTGAGGTCTTCCTTAGTTCATGTGTTGAACCAGAGAGGGAATCGACGGTTATTGAGCAACAAGTGCTCCAGGACAGGTACTGTACTGACGTCTGAGGCAGTTCACCCATTCGTGACGGCGTAGTGGCTGACCAGAGCCACTGAGTAGCAGAGGAAGAAGAGGACTAGCTGGGAATCCGGACGACTGCAGCCGAGAAGTAGGCGGGCAGCCGTAGCTGGGAGAAGTCGACGGCCAGGAGACCGACTCCAACCCAACAAGAAGTCGAGGAGGAGCACGGACCTGCAGGGAAGAAGGCACGGAGACGACGCGCTAACGGTGGGACAGCGTGGGTTCCTGGAGGACACGACTACGTGTGTGTGGGGGCGTTCCCGACACGAGGACCAGGAGCTACAACTCAACTCTCATCGGAGGATAGGTGGAAGTAGGTGTTTCTAGTTTCCCTCCCAATTCCCCTTTAGTCAGCTATATTATTCGGCTATATTATTTAGCCTGAGGATTTTGTATGTCGTGAGCAAGGCTCACCAATGTCACAGTAAGGTACCAGTGTGCAGAATAGTACTATCAAGAGTACTCACGATACTTATATATATTATTATTGGTACCCGGAATAAGTGAGGAATTTAATGTGTTGAGAATGTCTTTCATGAGACTTTGATGTGAACATATAGTGAGAAATTATATATAATATCATGCCAGTATTTGGAAGTTAGGCTATGTGCCTAGTAACTATTTATTTACCATTTATTGATGTCTGATTTATCTATATTATATATGTCTATGTTCGTGCATTAAATAGCCATTTGCGAGTGCAGTGATTTATTGTGTTATCGCCCACAAAAGGAAGTACTGAGAACTCCAGTGTTAAATACTTCATAAGATATCATTGAAATGAAGGGCAGTGTATAAAACCATTACAGTGAATTATTGTTGCATTTATTATAGAAACGATTGTTTGAGCCCAAGTACAGTGTAGCGAAATAATACGTGCTATTGTTGCAAATATCGAGTGTGCGAACTTCTAGTGATCTTTGAGAACTTAAAGAAACAGCGCGCGTGCCGCTAGAGAAACAAGCAATAAACTTTCGCGCAGAAAGGGGGGCGCTCAGCTGATCGTGACATTGACGAGAGGGGGAGTGTTGCCACCGTAGTGAGTGCATAATATACGTGGGAACGACCAACTCCCGCCTGGATCAGCTGATTATTGATTGATATGACTTTGTGACATCTTTGAATGAATTTTAAGTAAAGTACAAAATACTTTTGTGTTTATATCATCCCCTCCATTTATCTTGTGGCTATATTATACTTGAAAGCAAAGAGTGATAAAAGTAAGTACCTGCCTGATATCCTGATCTATTGAGTGTGACCTTGCCAAGGATACCACAAATTCAACCAGTCCACTGACGTGTTACTGGACACCGAAAACACCAGTTGGCGACCTTGTGGTTAATAGAAAAGCCCTATTGTTGGGGCGGGCACATAACAGTTAAGTGAACGAGTTGTGTTCCCACTCCTTCTCAATCAGAGGCCGGTTGGGATTGACTGGGATACTCTCCTGGCGTGCAGTGGCGCCGAGAGGATTAGAGTGAAGACCCGCAGGGCTACGGTGAGTGACGTTGAGCGTAACGGTTGCTCACCCAGAGTAAGAGAGTAAGAGGTAAACCCCAACAATGTATATATATATATATATATATATATATATATATATATATATATATATATATATATATATATATATATATATATATATATATATATATATATATATATATCAGACCACGGAGGAAAAATGAAACAGGAATTTCCTTAAGTACTTTCGTATATTAATACATCTTCAGAAGGAGTGATTTTACAGATAGAGTGATGGGTATAAATAGGCAGGAGAGAGTGGTGAAGTGAGGTGAGGTACAATACTTGGACAACGCAGACGGCCCATTGGCCCATCTGATACAGCAAACATACAAGCATAATACATTGGTAATTATAGCATAAAATGGTAAATATATACAATGAATTAGTGAGACAAATGTTTTCCAATGATCCTACTTAAATCGCTCTTTAGCTGATCTATTAGTCCCTCGATTGTTTTAAATGTGGGTTGGAAAAGTATAAGAGTGGGATTGGGTGGTTATAAATAGGTGCTGCCTTTGATGGACCAATAGGCCGTCTGCAGTTACATTTGTTCTTATGCTCTTATGTAAGTAATTTTCTTCTTCATATACATAGTGAATTATGTAGCAAAATATATGTAATGTGTTGCACTGCAGTATAATTATTATTTTGAGTGCATATTTCTTTTGAATAATGTTACTATAAATGTTGAACATTTATTGTTTCTTAGGCATTCTGGGGAACTTGACACCATTAGTACTACATATTGTATCATAAAATAAAAAATTTCTATTTTGTTACACCATACTTGAGGTTTGGTGTGTGATATGAATGTTAAATAATGTTTGGATGCATAAGTGTGATTCTTACCATTATTATCTGCAACGATGACGTCTGCTCCAGCGTCGAGGAGGACCTTCACAGTGTTGTCGTGACCACCTTCGGCTGCCCAGCGCAGGGCTGTCATGCCTGTCAAGATACCACAATTGTTATTATTCATTAACCATAACGATTCTAGAGGTTTCTGTAAAGTGTTGAAATAAACCGTCCTTGACGAACAACTTTTATACTATTGAAAGGAAATACCAACTTTAAATATTATGCAAATCGATTTTCCATTCCAAATTTAACAGAGGATAACTGTGTTAAAAATAATCAGAATAGATCACCATTAAAGATATCTAACATCACCATCACCATTAAAGATATCTAACATCTTACAAATCCTTATTTGATAATTTATTGCTTGTAACCAGAGCGCTAGTGGTGGTATTATTATGTAAATCAATTACCTACTTTATTTTAAAATTGCAATATATTCATAATTTGAAAAATTTACATAAAAAAGGGCAGTACATTAGTCATATAACAACAAGTAGATACTTTCATTACCTGGATCGGGAACTTAACTGGTAACAACTTATTAAAATCATTTCAATGCTGGCAATACTAAACAGATGTATAAAAATCTAAATACTAAAGTAAATTTTTGACATAAATTGAGTGACAGTTATCTAAAAATTGTAAAGATTATATATTGTAAAGATAATATGTATTTTATAAAAATAAGGTGATGAGACAATGTGTCATAGAACTATTATAAAATAATCATACCATGACATTGAATATATTAGCACAGCTTCAGTTTTTAACATTTAACACATTCTAGGGCAATACTGCCTCAAAATCACCCCAAATGCACAGCTCAAATAGCCTCGGTCTAACTAAAGTTGGACTAAAAATGCCTGCAGTAATCCATCTCTCTGTGACATTATATCTTTAATCATTACATATATCCAGCAGGGGGTCTCCCAGAATGAAGGTATTCAGAACCCTACAATAGATGAATTTACAAGGGTGAGCCATTAGCTCCAGCCTTGTAAAATGACCATTATAAGTGTCCTATGCCATAAAGACTCGGCAATACAATGTTGGTAATACTAGTCAGTGGAAAGAAAAAAACATTGTTGCCATTATTTATCAAAAGTATTATTGGAATCTAAAAGTTGCTATTTGACGAAACTTGATGGAGGAAAGATAAACATTGGTGCCATCATCAGTTAACAAAGATTAAGGTTATCTTTGATAAAGATACCTAAACCTAAACACCAACAGTCGTAAATTCGCAATGTTAGCTATTTGTACGAACAAAAAGATGTTATCTTGGCCAATTAATATTACTGTAATTTATGATATCCTACTTTACACTAGTTGACATCTAATCATACTGACTTGAGAGGAGAGCAATATTTTGTTACCATCATCAGTTAGACAAGATGACTGCTGAGGATATCATTCATCAACCAAGTTGATATATGATCACACAAGCTTGAAGTAGGGAAAACAAGGAATTGACAATGTTAGTTAAACATGTGTTGACTACGTACTCATAACATCATTACATAGTTCTTGAATCTCACCATTGTTGGCTGACCATTATATATGAAGACAAAAAAGGAGAGTGTCACTATTCTCAGTAACATATGACGTAAATATTTTCTACACAACATAAGTCACTGTACTAACCTGCAACTAGACCATTAAGGTGTTACTATTGTTGCACTATCATTTAAATAGATAAATGAAACTCCAGAAGACCTATTGTCCTTTTTTATTCATTCTAGCTGTACCTCGCCTCGCATTGCTGTGGCTCAGCAACACATGTGTGTTGCTGAGACACAGCAACATTCCCGTCCCCCAATCCTCCCCACCATTTCCCACTTCCCATCCCCTCGTCCTCCCTACCACAACCCTCTTCCCCATCCCCTCGTCCTACCTAACATTCCCCACTCCACTGTCCCCTCGTCCTCCCCCACTATCTCTCCTGTCTCCTCGTCCTCCCCACAATTCCCCACTTCCTTGTCCGATGCATTCCCATATGATCTGTTCCCATCAGAAAATTGGGATCATCAAATTATCTGATGTTCCCATCAGCGAAAAATAAGAAGAGCAGTTAAAAAAACGAAATGAAAAAATTCAAAAATAAACTATACTCATGAAATGAACGGTATGATAAACAACACAACTCAATTCAAAGGCAATGTCACACAAAATAATTAAATAAAAATCAAAATAAATCGAAATCTATGAAAATTCATTTTATCAATGAAATCGGAAACATAGAAAAGGAATCGTAGCATATTTAGTATTGGGTGTGGTGCAGATTGCGCTGTTTAAAAAACAAACAAATTTTTTCTCCTGTGACAGGTGTAGCATCTATGTAGTAGGTATATAAAATCGCGCATATTCCAATGGAACATTGTGTCAAAATTTTAAAGCAATCGGTGAAGAACTTTCGGAGATCACAGCTTGTGTTGCTCTTAGGTTCAACAGATGGCGCTGTTTTTTTTTAATATGTTTTTACCTGACACAGGTTTGGCTTCTATATATTAAGTATATAAAAACACGCTCCTATTCGTATGCAACGTTGTGTCAAAATTTAAAAGCAATCAGTAAAAGGGTTTCGAAGATTTCCCTCACATGAAAAACATAAAAAAAACTGTTTTTCAAAAAAGCATGTTTTTTTCTCGTCACAAAAGTGACATCTATATAATATGTATATAAAAACCCGCTCGGATGCGAATGGAACGTTGCGTGAAAATTTCAAAGCAATCAGTGAAGAACTTTCGAAGATTAGCGATTTTGAATAAACGAACATTTCCATTTTTATTTATATTCTTTCTGTACCTGGCCACGCGTTGCTATGGCTCGGCAACGCATGGGCGTTACTGAGCCACAGCAACCTTCCCCTGTCTCCTAGTCCTTCCCAACATTCCCCCCTTCCCAGTCCCCTCGTCCTCCCCACAATCTCCTACTCCCCTGTCCCTCGTCCTCCCCACCATTCCCCCCTCCCCTGTCCCCTCGTTCTTCCTTCCATTCCTCACTCCCTCGTCCCTTTTTCCTCCCCCTTCATCCTCCACTCCAGCATCCCTTCGTCTTCCTAACCATTCCCTACTCCACCATCCCCTCGTCCTTCAAACAATCTCCTACTCCTCCGTCCTCTCGTCCTCCCTACCATTACATCCCCCACCCCATCCCCTCGTTCTCAATACCATTCCCCTCTTCCCCCTTCCCCTCGTCTTCCCCACTATCTCCCAGTCTCCTGTCATCTCAACCATTCTCCATTCCCCCTCGTCCCCACCATCTTCAACTCCCCTGTCCCCTCGTCCTCCCCACCATTCCCCACTCCCTCGTCTGATGATCAATTGATCTGATGTTCCCATCAGAAAATTGGGAACATCAAAAGATCTGGGGCTAAATTCACAAAGAAGTTAGGCAAACACTTGCGAACCTGTACAGCTCTTCTCAATCTTTGGCAGCTTTGTTTACAATTATTAAACAGTTAATGAGCTCCGAAGCACCCGGAGGCTGTTTATAGCAATAACAACAGTTGATTGACAAGTTTTCATGCGTGTAAACTGTTTAATAAATGCAACTAAAGCCATCAAAGATTGAGGAACGATGTACACTTTCGTAAGTACTTGCACAACTGCTTCGTGAATCTGGCCCCAGACGTCCCCATCACTGAAATATACGAAAAAAAAAAATAAAAAAACGAAATGAAAAATAATAAAAAAATAGAAAAATAAACTATACTCAAGAAATGATCAGTATGGTTAACAAGAAAGCTCAATTCCAACGCAATGTCACACAAAATAATTAAATCAAAATTACAATAAATCGAAATTTTAAGAAAATTGCATTTATCAATGCAATCAGAAACATTGAAATGGATTCATTACATATTAAACATAGCATGTTTTGATCTTATGTGTAACAGATGGTGCTGTTTTTCAAAAACGCATGTTTTTACCTGTCACAGGTGTGGCATCTATATAGTAGGTATATGAAAAGACGTGCCTATTCGAATGCAACATTGTGTCAAAATTTCAAAGCAATCAGTGAAGATCACACACAGAGATTACACTAACGTGATGCATCAAATGAAAAAATCCCCAAGGGCTGTGACGAGGATTCGAACCTGCGTCCAGGAGCATCCCAGACGCTGCCTTAATCGACTGAGCTACGACAGGGTTAAGGGTTGAAACCGAAGTTCTACTGAACTTACTGGATCCCGTTGCCTCTCCGAGGCACAAACCAGGCTTTTGCACCCTTCCCTCCCCCTGCACCCGAGCTATGTCTATTGGCCGTTCTCCCTCTTCGCCATTAAATCATCACACACAGAGATCACACTAACGTGATGCATCAAATGAACAAATCCACAAGGGCCGTGACGAGGATTCGAACCTGCGTCCGGGAGCATCCAAGACACTGCCTTAATCGACTGAGCTACAACAGGGTTAAGGGTTGAAATCGAAGTTCTACTGCAAAGGGCCAATAGGCCCTTTGCAGTTACATGCATTCTTCTCTTTAATTTACCCAAAATTATACCCATTGTTTCGTGTTCCGTCTTGTGTTGAAAATTTGTTTTCACCTCATCGAAAACTGTTGTATCGTATCACCTCACCCAAATGCAGGTATATAACATGAAAGCAGTTTAAATTTATAGCATAGTAGAACTCTGTTTAGTGTTTGCAGGTTATAGTTCTGTGTGTGTAAACAAAAAAGTCTTTGAAAATGTAATAAGTTATTACGAAAGACGTTCAAGTGTCGTGTCAGACTAGAAATAAAAATGAATTTTGGAGATTTGAATTTTCAATTACCATCGACAGTGAAAAGAAACATAAGAAATATTGAGAAAATTTGTGTTAGAATTATTAATCTTACTTCTTCGGTCATATTTAATAATATATGTTTACAAGAAAGACTGCTACCAATATGTATATATATATATATATATATATATATATATATATATATATATATATATATATATATATATATATATATATATATATATATATATATATATATATATATATATATATATATATATATATATATATATATATATACATATATATATTCGACTATCTATCGATAGATACAGCGATAGCAGGCGGCTTGACGTCTGCGAGGCACTACACATCAAGAAGTCAACACCAGCAATCAACAGCCAATTAATGCACAACTATATTCTACCCACTTCAAGACTCCGCTCAAATATAGAAGCATCAAGAAATATGGGCCAATAAAAATAGGCCTTCTGCAGTTACCTACCTTTAATACCCATTGTTTCGTGTTCTGTCTTGTGTAAAAAGTTTATTTTTACCTCATTCAAAACTATTGTAACATGTCACCTCACCCAAATGTAGGTATAAAAAACTCGAAGATGTTTAAGCTCTATTCAGATAAAGTTGTGTGTGTGTGTGTGTAAACTAAAGTCTTTGAAAATGTAATAAGTTTTACGAAACTCGCTTAAGTGTTGCGTCAGACTGGAAATAAAAATGAATTTTGGAGAATTGATCTTTGAATTACCATCAACACTGAAAAGAAACTTAAGAAAGATCGAGAAAATTCGTGTTAGAATTATTAATCTTACTTTTTCAGTCATATATATATATATATATATATATATATATATATATATATATATATATATATATATATATATATATATATATATATATATATATATATATATATATATATATTAGTATATTTTGGTAGCAGTCTTTCCTGTAGACATATATTATTAAATATGACCGAAAAAGTAAGATTAATAATTCTAACACGAATTTTCTCAATCTTTCGTACATTATGCTTCACTGTTGGAGGTAAATCAAAAATCACTTCTCCAAAATTCATTTTTATTTCTAGTCTGACGCGACACGGGCGCGTTTCGTAAAACTTTTTACATTTTCAAAGACTTCACAAATACACAACTGATTAGAACTTACGTCTCTCTGATATTATATCTACATTTGAGTGAGGTGGGAAGGGTGATGTGGCATTAACACAAGACAGAACAGGAGGGGATATTAATAGGGTATTAAAAGTATCAACACAAGACAGAACAGAAACAATGGGTATTGAATAGAAGTGTTTGTAGAAAGCCTATTGGTCCATATTTCTTGATGCTTCTATATTGGAGCGGAGTCTTGAGGTGGGTAGAATATAGTTGTGGATAATCCTTGTTTCAGTGCTGAGGTGATGTTGGTCTGTGAGGATGTCGAGGTGTTGTTCAATGCGGGTACGGATACTATGGTCGATGTTGCTATTTCTCCACTCGTTTGTAGCATGAAGTAGTTGCATTTTGTTGTCTTTGATTTCATTCTCTGCCTTGTATATCTGATCACGAATCAGATCCTGGCGATATTTTATCGTGAAGGCTTGATTCCTTGCTGCTGGGTCGTGCACTTTAATATTAGTATATTTTGGTAGCAGTCTTTCCTGTAGACATATATTATTAAATATGACCGAAAAAGTAAGATTAATAATTCTAACACGAATTTTCTCAATCTTTCGTACATTACGCTTCACTGTTGGAGGTAAATAAAAAATCACTTCTCCAAAATTCATTTTTATTTCTAGTCTGACGCGACACGGGCGCGTTTCGTAAAACTTATTACATTTTCAAAGACTTCACAAATACACAACTGATTAGAACTTACGTCTCTCTGATATTATATCTACATTTGAGTGAGGTGGGAAGGGTGATGTGGCATTAACACAAGACAGAACAGGAGGGGATATTAATAGGGTATTAAAAGTATCAACACAAGACAGAACAGAAACAATGGGTATTGAATAGAAGTGTTTGTAGAAAGCCTATTGGTCCATATTTCTTGATGCTTCTATATTGGAGCGGAGTCTTGAGGTGGGTAGAATATAGTTGTGCAATAATTGGCTGTTGATTGCTGGTGTTGACTTCTTGATGTGTAGTGTCTCGCAAACGTCAAGCCGCCTGCTATCGCTGTATCTATCGATGATTTCTGTGTTGTTTACTAGGATTTCTCTGGCGATGGTTTGGTTATGGGAAGAGATTATATGTTCCTTAATGGAGCCCTGTTGCTTATGCATCGTTAAACGCCTAGAAAGAGATGTTGTTGTCTTGCCTATATACTGGGTTTTTTGGAGCTTACAGTCCCCAAGTGGGCATTTGAAGGCATAGACGACGTTAGTCTCTTTTAAAGCGTTCTGTTTTGTGTCTGGAGAGTTTCTCATGAGTAGGCTGGCCGTTTTTCTGGTTTTATAGTAAATCGTCAGTTGTATCCTCTGATTTTTGTCTGTAGGGATAACGTTTCTATTAACAATATCTTTCAGGACCCTTTCCTCTGTTTTATGAGCTGTGGAAAAGAAGTTCCTGTAAAATAGTCTAATAGGGGGTATAGGTGTTGTGTTAGTTGTCTCTTCAGAGGTTGCATGGCTTTTCACTTTCCTTCTTATGATGTCTTCGACGAAACCATTGGAGAAGCCGTTATTGACTAGGACCTGCCTTACCCTACAGAGTTCTTCGTCGACTTGCTTCCATTCTGAGCTGTGGCTGAGAGCACGGTCGACATATGCGTTAACAACACTCCTCTTGTACCTGTCTGGGCAGTCGCTGTTGGCATTTAGGCACATTCCTATGTTTGTTTCCTTAGTGTAGACTGCAGTGTGGAAACCTCCGCCCTTTTCCATGACTGTTACATCTAGAAAGGGCAGCTTCCCATCCTTTTCCATCTCGTAAGTGAAACGCAGCACGGAACTCTGCTCAAATGCTTCCTTCAGCTCCTGCAGATGTCTGACATCAGGTACCTGTGTAAAAATGTCGCCAACATACCTGCACTATGTGGCCGGTTTCAAGTTCATGTCGACTAAGACTTTTTGCTCGATGGTACCCATGTAGAAGTTTGCAAACAGGACACCTAGGGGAGAACCCATGGCGACCCCATCTACTTGCTTATACATGTGCCCATCCGGGCTCAAGAAGGGTGCCTCTTTAGTACAAGCTTGGAGTAGTTTCCTTAGAATAGTTTCGGGTATGTCAAGAGGAGTACAGGCTGGATCACGATACACTCTGTCGGCTATCATCCCGATTGTCTCGTCCACAGGTACGTTGGTGAACAGTGATTCTACGTCCAACGAGGCTCTTATCCCTGTGGCCCGTGTGCCCCGCAGTAAGTCAACAAATTCTTTTGGAGACTTCAGGCTGAAGACGCAAGGGACATAAGGAGTCAGCAGGCCGTTGAGTCGCTTCGCCAGTCTGTACGTGGGTGTGGGTATCTGGCTAATGATTGGCCGAAGTGGGTTTCCAGGTTTGTGTGTCTTGACATTTCCATACTCATATCCAGGTTTATATTCCCCAATAATTTTTGGCAGGTGGAGTCCGGATTTCTTGGCGTTCACAGTTTCGATCAGTTTGTTGACCTTTGCTTTCAATTCGGCTGTAGTGTCCTTCGTTACCCTTTGGAATTTAGTTTGGTCAGAGAGTATGAGTTTCATTTTCGCCAGATATTCGTATTTTTTAAGAATGACGTATATTGGCGACTTGTCGCCTCTCCTGACAACTATCTCCTTGTTCTCACGAAGACTTTTAGCTGCCGCTTTGAGCTCGGGGGGACAGTATGGTGCTTCCGTAATTGCCTCGATTCTTTCCTCCTTCCGCAATAAGTTCTGCTTGTAAGGTGTCTTTGGTAGTGACCTTCTTTTGTGTCTCGAGGTCGAATATGTCGTCCAACAGGATTTCCAACTCCACTTTCCGGGCCATCTCACTCGGTCTGGACATAACGTGACAATTTATACCCAGATTTAGGAGAGTGATTTGGTCCTCAGTGAGGTTAATTCCTGCAAGGTTCAGGAAGCCATCTCTTGGTCGTGGAATTGCCATAGGTCCTCCATATAACGATGTTAGTTTCTTGATAATCTTGATAGGATTATCAAGAAACTAACATCGAAACTAACATTGAAACTAACCAATTAATGCACAACTATATTGTACCCACCTCAAGACTCCGCTCCAATATAGAAGCATCAAGAAATAGGGACCAATAGGCTTTCTACAATCACTTCCATTTCAATACCCATTGTTTCGTGTTCTGTCTTGTGTTGATGAAATTAATACCCTATTAAATACCACCTCACCCCATCCACCTCACTCAAATGTAGATATAAACAAATCGGAGATATGTAAGTTCTATTCAGTTGTGTATGTGTAAAGTCTTTGAAAATGTAATAAGTTTTACGAAACGCGCTCAAGTGTCGCGTCAGACTAGAAATAAAAATGAATTTTGGAGAATTGATTTTTTAATTACCTCCAACAGTGAAAAGAAATGTACAAAAGATTGAGAAAATTCGTATTAGAATTATTAATCTTACTTTTTCGGTCATATTTAATAATATATGACTACAGGAAAGACTGCTACCAAAATATACTAATATATATATATATATATATATATATATATATATATATATATATATATATATATATATATATATATATATATATATATATATATATATATATATACATATGTCGTACCTAGAAGCCAGAACGCAGTACTTGGCCTACTATGCATGACCTGATTTGCCTAATAAGCCAAGTTTTCCTGAATTTACATATTTTTCACAATTTTTCTTATGAAATGAAAAAGCTACCCATTTAATTAAGTTAATTATTTTAAATTTGAGATAAAACTGACGTAGCTATGTGACCGAACCTAACGAGCCCAACCTAACCTAATGTAACCTATCTTAACCTACCCAAACTAACACAACTAAGTCAATAATTTATGTTCCCATTATAATATCATAATAATAATTCAAATAAACCAATTTGAAACTATTTATTGAAAATAAAGAAAATCACTCGTCCTATTAGTCAAATCGGGCCATGCATTGTAGACCGAGGAGTGCAGGTCCTGCTCAACAAAGGCTTCTCTAACAGTTTCGTTGAAAACATCATAAATAGACTGGTGAAACGGAACGCAACCTCTGAAGAGTCAACCAACACAACACTTGCACTCCCTATTAGACTATTTCACAGGAACTTCTTTTCGACGGCTCATAAAACAGAGGGAAGGGTCCTGAAAGATATTGTTGATAGGAACGTTATCCCTACAGACAAAAATCAGAAATTACAATTGACAATTTATTATAAAACCAAAAAAACGGCCAATCAACTCATGAAAAACTCTCCAGATACCAAGCAGAACGCCTTAAAGGAAACCAAAGTCGTCTATGTCTTTAAATGCACACTTGGGGACTGTAAGCCCCAAAGAAGTCAGTATATAGGCAAGACAACAACGTCTCTTTCTAGGCGTTTAACGATGCATAAGCAACAGGGCTCCATTAAGGAACATATAATCTCTTCCCAATACCAAACCATCGCCAGAGAAATTCTAGTAAACAACACAGAAATCATCGATAGATACAGCGATAGCAGGCGGCTTGACGTTTGCGAGACACTACACATCAAGAAGTCAACACCAGCAATCAACAGCCAATTATTGCACAACTATATTCTACCCACTTCAAGACCCCAGAGCAATATGCAAGCAACAAGAGGAAGTATGGGCCAATAGGCCTTCGGCAGTTCTCATATCCAATTAATACCCATTGTTCCGTGTTCTGTCTTGTGTTTGTCATAAGTTTGTTCACCTCATCCAAAACTTTCCACCATATCACCTCACCCAAAATGAGTATAAGTTTGATGAATCTGTGAGTAAATTAAGTCTTTAAAAATGTAATAAGCATTACGAAACACGTTCAGGCATCAGACAATTAAAAAATTAATTTTGGAGAACTGTTAATTTTATTACCAACGACAGTGAAGAAAACATAAGAAATATTGAGAAAATTCGTGTTAGAATTATTAATCTTACCTTTTCGGTCATATTCAACAACATATGTTTACAAGAAAGACTGCTACCAAAATATACTAATATATGTATATATATGTATATATATATATATATATATATATATATGAGGTATATATATATATATATATGTCGTACCTAGTAGCCAGAACTCACTTTTTGGCCTACTATTCAAGGCCCGATTTGCCTAATAAGCCAAGTTTTCCTGAATTAATATATTTTCTCAAATTTTTTTCTTATGAAATGATAAATCAACCCATTTCATTATGTATGAGGTCAATTTTTTTTTATTGGAGTTAAAATTAACGTAGATATATGACCGAACCTAACCAACCCTACCTAACCTAACCTAACCTATCTCTATAGGTTAGGTTTGGTTAGGTAGCCGAAAAAGTTAGGTTAGGTTAGGTTAGGTAGGTTAGGTAGTCGAAAAACAATTAATTCATGAAAACTTGGCTTATTAGGCAAATCGGGCCTTGAATAGTAGGCTGAGAAGTGCGTTCTGGCTACTAGGTACGACATATATATATATATATATATATATATATATATATATATATATATATATATATATATATATATATATATATATATATATATATATATATATATATATATATATATATATATATATATATATATATATATATATATATATATATATATATATATATATATATATATATATATATATATATATATATATATATATATATATATATATATATATATATATATATATATATATATATATATATATATATATATATATATATATATATATATATATATATATATACCTCAGCGCCCTCTACAAGTTGATGTCTGGGCTTGAACCAGCCATTGCAGTCGGAATATCCTTGTGCTCTCAAGCCGTGAACAACTAACTGATATACGCTGTCTATCAGCTGGATGTTTCTCAGCTAGCACTAATATTCTCAGCACCTGATTATTTTTCACCTTTAACTTTATATTGTTGTAGAGTAATGTCATCCCTATTCTTCATTTATGTTATTTTTTTTACTTGTTTGTTTGCACTGTACATAGCCTAGGGATTGTCTTTGTTTATAATTTGTTTTTCTATATTAATTAAAGTTTCATTGTTCATACTATGTGTTTTGCGTGTCTTCCCTTACTTTACCACAGATAAACAGGCAAGCAGTCTATCTCTTTTTTGTAAGTGTGACTACGCATTGACACCAGCCATTAGGAGGACTGCCGAACATTTACACTCCTACACTTTCCTGCCACATTTAATGGGGGCCTGTCCGGGAGCCTCACTCAGGTACTAGTGTTGTAATCCACAAGTTAGTAGGAATTATTAGCTAGAGAATCATTATTACAACACTTAACGAATGATGATTGGAAGTACATGTTAAGTAGACAGACTATGGATCACATATCTAAGAAAGGTCAATGGATTAAGACCGAAGCTGTTTAGCCAAATTAATAATTCCTGGAAAGAGGAATTATTCTTCGTCAGGCTTCTAGGAACAAGATTACCGCTTCTAGGGATAAGGTTAATTGGATTATACCTTCCTTGAGAGGTGGGGTGAAATGGTTGAGGTAGATGGCTGACTGGAGTCAGTCTGATGGTGGGAGTTGAACTGGCAAGTCCTCCGTGGTCTCCGTTTGTGGCAGCAGCAAAGTGTAGCAGACAGCTATGCGAGAGCCTGTTGTGATCTTAGTGACCAAGTTAAGTCTGCAGTATGTGAGTATTGAATGAAAGACTAACCGGGTGTGGAGCGTTGTAGTAATCATTCCGTATTAGGGACTTAGGCGGAAGTTACGAGTGTGGGTGATGATCGCGGAGGTCAAGTGGTCTATGGGTATTGGAAGTGTATTGACCTAATAGAGTATGTTAATATGTTATTATTTGTCAGAATCTATTCTTTGTAATTAAATGACAAAACCCGACAGCCTTTAAATACCTTCCATCTGTCCTCTCACAGTGTTCCTGGTTTGATTGGTGAGGGAATGTTAGGGAATTGGTAGACGACATATTTGGTGGCAGCGCAAACAGGTTTTGGAACACTTTGAGGGATAAAGGGAGTGTGTTACTGGTTTAGTTGGTGAGGGAATGTTCGGGAAATGGTAGACGTCGGGTTGTGTAGGGAATGGTGGTTACTTGACGGAGGAAAGAAGGGTCAAGTGAGACCAGGTCAGAGGGGTTAGTTAATTAAAGGGACTAGGCCATTGTGGGGCACATGTGTGGTTTATTTCTTTCCAGATTCCCGCAACGAGAGACGGCTAAGATGCAAGTGTGGATCACTGAAGCAGCGAGATCCAAAACAAGTGCATGGCTCGTATTGCGAATTATACAGAGTGGCGAGGGAAACTAGCGCAGGTGAATGTAGGCCAGCGTGGGCCAGGTGCGGCTAGGTGCGGGCCAAACGGTGTGCGGGCCAAGCGAGCCGCACCTTGGAGCTTGTTTTATATCGTCGGTATGGTGGCAATAGTGAGAAACCGTTGCTAAGGTGAAATTAAGCGTGAAATCTATGTAATTTAAAGTTAATTAAATTTCATGTAACGTGTAAATCGAATATTTTAAGGATAATGAAATATTACCTAAAGTACTGTGCGGGTGCCGGCGTTGTCAGGTGTAGATACAGAAAATAGGCGCAGTGAATTATGGACGCCTTGGCATAGCGAGCGACGCATAATTTGACGTCTGGGGTTTGATGTCTCGTGTACCCTGGAGAGGGTCATTGAGATTTTTTTGTGGGTGCAGGTAGCATTATGGAGAGTGTTACCTGGGACACGAGGAGCGTGTCCCGTCGGTGGGGGTGTGTGGCGTCCAGAGGTGGCGACGCAGTGTGTACTGGCATTTGGACGCCAAGTGTAGTGCATGATTGTATATTGGCGGAAGGACGAGGGTGAGTAGTGTAATGCATGTGTAGTGGCGTATTAGACGCCAGCGTAATGACTAGTTTACTGTAGTGTAATGTGCATGTTTTGACTGTTGATATTATGGATGTAGTATAGTGCATGACATTGTTGGCATTGTAGCACCAAGGTGTAGCATGTGTAGCATAACTGGTGGTTGTAACACCAGGTGTATTGTAGACATTAGCGTTGAAGTATGTTAACGCAGGTGGTAGTGTGTGGCGGGTGGCCTCTACACAAGACATTATACCTGACGAGTGTGGGTCAGGTAATTAATGGATTACTAGAGAAAAGGGACGCCGTGTGTGTTGCATTTGGTTACTTATTGGTGGTGATGTCTCGTGGTGTTTTGGGGACACCGCGCGTGGTGAGGGCGTTGGAGACGCCTTGTGTGGTGTTGAAGGTGTTGGGGACGCCGTGTGTTGTGTTGATTGCGTTGGGGACGCCGTGTGTGTTGTGTTGATGGCGTTGGGGACGCCGTGTGTGTTGTGTTGATGGCGTTGGGGACGTCGTGTGTGTTGTGTTGATGGCGTTGGGGACGCCGTGTGTGTTGTGTTGATGGCGTTGGGGACGCCGGGTGTTGTGTTGATGGCGTTGAGGACGCCGGGTTTTGTGTTGATGGCGTTGGGGACGCAACTGGGTGGTGTAGTGTGGTGGCGTTTGGACGCCTGGTATGGAGTGTGGTGTTTTGGAGTATATGGTGGCGCAGGGGCGCCAGGTAGTGGTCGGTAAGGTGAGTATTGGCGTAGCAAGGTCGGTGCGTTAGGACGCAGGAAGTCGTTGTGAGGATGTGTGGCGTTATATTGAGGTCATCAGTGGTTGGGATGACCAGAGGTGATGGTGTGTCGGAGTGGGTAAGTTGTATGGATAAGACGCAATGTGGATAATTGCCGAGTTGGTGGCTGCAGTAGGCGAGCCAAGTCGATATATCTAGCAAGACTCATAAAAAAAAATAAAAAATTGATTAATTTCATTAAAATTTTCATTAATTAAGTCGGAGTGGATAAGTCTTATGGATAAGATTACAATGTAGAATTTCAAAATTTCAGGTGTTGGTGGTTGCAGTGGACGAGCCAAGTAGATATACTAATTTCCTCATTAATTAAGTTATTCCAGGAATCTCGCTAGAGGCGAGCCAGTGGCAGCATGATGCTTTAGTGACGTTAGTTGTGAAATTATTTTAATGAGGTATTTATTGTGATAATGTATGTGCATGTATATACTGTATATTACTTCATCGGCACCATTACTGAGTGTTAGGCTTGAGTAGGTCCCCCGGGATCATGTCATTAAGCTTCAGGTAGAGTAGAAGGGAAGCTATGAGGCTACACTCAGTAATTCTAGAAAAAAAGGGGGAAGAAGTGAAGCCAACGTGACGTTATAGGCGAAATTCGCCCCCTGACATCAAAGCAGGGATAAGAACCAGCTGCAATGGTTTTGCAGCTGCGCTCAGGCTATATACGGGGAGAGAGTAAGGAGCCGTGGGGGTTATGTAATAATGGGATCGAGCCAGGGGGCTCTGAGGGAATATTTTGCAGGTACAGCGGTCGGGAAGGTGTGGATAAAGGTGGACGCACTCTGGGCAGACGGGCCTAGAGTAATGTTCTACAGTTGTGGTGAGCACAGCAAGGAAGGATGACCAGAGAGCTGTGCTGTATCTACAGCGTTCTGGGGTTGGTGCCCTGGAACGAGACGGCAGCATAGACCCGAGGGGACATGACCCTGGGGTAGGAATCTCCGTTGCTCTTGAGGCCAGGATCACGTTAGCTCAGAGCAACGATGGGACATTGACAACATTCACCAGGCTGGACAGCCTGGGTTTTGTATGGGTCATGGAGGATCTATGACCTAGCAACCATGGGACACGAAGACAAGAGAAGTGATGCTGCCAATTGTGGAGGAGGCCAGTGAAACATTGTGTGATCATTGCAAGCCCTTATGCCAACAGTACAGGGCAAGATGTAAAATTATTATTAACTTGTTACTAAGGATGAAGAACCTTAGATATATATGTGTTGTGTATATATTAATGACTAGTGTCATTTCTGGTTAAGTGCCAGCATTCTGGTCCATGTAATTTTATGCTTATGTTTGTATGTAATTATATGTCAGCAGTTTAGGTATATGTGCATTGCTGGAGATGGGAAAAAATATTACAGACTATTTTACCTATGCTATGATGTGAATATAATGTATATGTGGGAGAAGTGTTGTGAGTCATGTCGGGGAAAATTTTAATTTATTTCATCGTGTGTATGATGAACTTATTGGATGATTTTTTAGTTGTACATATATGGTGGGTGCATCCCCCAGGTCCTTACACTAATGGAACCATTGCAATGATGCATATGGGGACATATGCGTGTTTAAGGAGGGGAGTGGTGTTGTAATCCACAAGTTAGTAGGAATTATTAGCTAGAGGATCATTACTACAACACTTAACGAATGATGATTGGAAGTACATGTTAAGTAGACAGACTAGGGATCACATATCTAAGAAAGGTCAATGGATTAAGACCGAAGCTGTTTAGCCAAATTAATAGATCCTGGAAAGAGGAATTATTCTTCGTCAGGCTTCTAGGAACAAGATTACCGCTTCTAGGGATAAGGTTAATTAGATTATACCTTCTTTGAGAGGCGGGGTGAAATGGTTGAGATAGATGGCTGACTGGAGTCAGTCTGATGGTGGGAGTTGAACTGGCAAGTCCTCCGAGGTCTCCGTTTGTGGCAGCAGCGAAGTGTAGCAGACAGCTATGCGAGAGCCTGTTGTGATCTTAGTGACCAAGTTAAGCCTGCAGTATGTTAGTATTGAATGAAAGACTAACCGGGTGTGGAGCATTGTAGTAATCATTCCGTATTAGGGACTTAGGCGGAAGTTACGAGTGTGGGTGGTGATCGCGGAGGTCAAGTGGTCTATGGGTATTGGAAGTGTATTGACCTAATAGAGTATGTTAATATGTTATTATTTGTCAGATTCTATTCTTTGTAATTAAATGACAAAACCCGACGGCCTTTAAATACCTTCCATATGTTCACTCATTGTGTTCCAGTACAAACCTAGTGGTACGCCTCAAGGGTCTGGTGTGTGTAGGAGTACACGGTGGTTGCTGAGGCAAGGGATTATGTGTTGTGTAATCGCTGTGTTCGGAATGAACCAGAACATCAATTTATGGTAAGCGTACTTGGCTTTGATACAGTTGCTTTTCAATATTTTTATTACTTTTAATATTTATATGGTGCTGTGTGCATTGTGCATTCCGAGAATAGCATATTGTGAGAGTTGGATAACTTTGGATTACGTGGTGACTGGAGGCCTCAGTCATTCTCTTAATTGGTCATCCCTCCCTCCGTGTTATTACTCGTGTTTTCCACCTTTTGTCCCTAGGATATTTCTCAATCTCAGACAGATCATCATTTTGGGTACCCTGGTACTTTGGTTTGTCTTCAGGTCAAAGCACCCTATCTGTTGGAAATTTCCAACACTAATACTATACTATTGTATTATTATAAACTAGTATTAACATATACTAATTACTGTACTAACTAAAATTACTAACAGTAGTGTTCACATGAACTAATAATCATATCTGTATAAGAATACTGGAATTCTTACGAAACCAAGCACCAGTATTGCGTCAGATTCTACCTAGTTAAACACATTTATATCCAGTGTGTTAGAGAATTAAATGTGATTCTCTAAAATCATCAGTATTCCGGGTGATAATAATTTACGGATAACACAACTCCCAAATAATTCCAAATCGAGAGTTTTTAGTTACAATTGTTATCAAGTAATAAATTTACCATCACGCGTGAATGCCATGGAGAAAACTAAAATCTTCTCCATTTCTTGCTTGCTACCATAAGACGAGAAAGTAATAATATTTGACTCCCTAGAATTACAACCCAGTCTTTATTAAAGCATTTTAGCCACAACTGCGCGAAATAATATTATTCGTGATAAATAATTTCTGTGGCGAATGCGGGACGCGAGCGGGGAGGGAGACGCCATTGTGATTTGTGGCTTGAGGAGGACAAGACGCCTGAGTGCGGCGTGAAGTCACGTGTTGTGGAATTGAGCAACAAGTTTTGGTGTCAGAGTCTGGGACACGTTACGGTGAAGTTGTCAGCAAGATTTAACCTGATACTCCTCATAGAACTAGTTAATATTGTTCTACGTGATCTGTCGTGACCGGCCAACTAAAGCGCGTCGACATTCAAGCCAAGCTATCAACCAAGCTGTTCACCATTGTGAGAGTGGAGCTTGGGACACGGTTTCGGCAAGCCTCAACTTCATCTGTTCCTCTCAGCTAAGTATATATAGCTCCCTTTTGATGCATCATTAGAGATTGTATATGTCGGGGCAGCTTGTCGTTACATTGAGCAACCTCAGAAAACCCATGTTAGTATTCTAACTAATTAAATTTCCATTTCCATGAATATAGATATTTTAGTAGTCTAGTACAATGCTACGTAATATCCCTTAAATTACAGCTCGCGGGTGAGGAATCCACGAGCTGTTACCTTACCCGTGTTAATCATCTCCTAGTGTTCTACGAGGAATTCCGGAGATCCCGAGGATGATTCGTAACTGATGTCTTTAAAATCGTCTTCAAGCTAAGACTTTTCGTATTCCTTTAATTATTCAAATTCTCATTATTTTATTCTATCATTTAATGGAATACTGTGTACACTGGAGATAATACGTGTTTATTAGAATGATTAATTTCTGATGTTAATGATCCATATATATACTGGTGATAAATTTCTATTGATTTCTTTAATTGGTCATAAGATTAAGTTATTACACAATGAACTGGTGCACGAACCACACTAGTTCCTAGACGTATATGAAGTTCTAGCAAGTACCCCCCAATGTAGGTGTTTGAGGCTTTGATTCAAGTTAATTATCTATACAGCCCATTAATTATTTAAGTGATTATACTTCCTAATATTTAGCCATAGACACTGGTTCTTCTTGGAATTTCTAATGATCATTTTTTATTAGTTTCCCTCTTTACTATAAAAGCGGGTGGTCGTTCGTAATTGATTTCATTACTTTAATAATTAAATAAATAGAGTCAAGCCCCAAATGTCCCACATTATGGTCCTTCGAACCGGATAAACATAAAATATAAATATACATACTAATTAGTAATAACTAATCACCGTGTGAAGTAGTCTAAACTAACCATTTTAATTAATTGTGTCTACCAACAGCGTAACACATAGGTTAGCCTAAGTCACACCAAGTCATTACTACTTATACCTCATGTATAAGGTAGCACTCGTGGGACACAGTTAATTGCCCACAACACTTAGGCCTACACTTCATACTGAAGTAAGAATCTTTAGATCACCAGGAGCAACAGCTCATAACTTGTATATTAATTCCTCACTAACACCAATTATGTATTAACCATTTGGGCTATACAAATATTTCAATATATGGCTGTTAGCAGACTGTCCATTATAGCCTAAATTCAATCCATAATTACTGATTCACTCAAGTCAGTGGATTCATTAACATTTTAGGATCCAGTATACTAATACAAATTGCTGATCCCATACTAATTAATCATTACTAACCCTGATAACATTTTATTCCACAATTAGGAATACATTCAGAAGTTAAATATTATTCACGGCAGTAGAATACTTGCCAAACACAATTAATTCTCTTGTGTTCATTTAATTTCTTATACAAATAATTTCTACCAGTGTATATATTATATAAAACTATAAAATCCAAAAAAAAACAAAAATACAGCACAACTATTTGCATATTACTGCACCACAATATAATCTTTGCCAACCTTTATTAGGTAGCAATTTAGGCTGTGATTGTGCTGAATTTGGCGCAAACACAGACTAAATAAATTTGTAGTTTCTTAAGTAGAAATTCTCACGACTAGGCTTGAGCTAGTTAGTGGTATATATATTATTCATTCTTGTGCTGACCCTATCACGGGTGGGATTAACCATTTATTGTGTAATTATATTTATTGCATATTTCTATGTACATCTTTGAGTGTTACTGTAAGTTCACTACCCATCCAAGGCTGATTTTGAAGAGCTAAGCTGAGGAACACCTGTAGTGAGAAAAAGGTACCACTCAAATCTTTGTTGCTTGTTATTAGGTAGGTAGCTAACCTCTAAATGAGGTAAATTACAACCAGCCTCAAGAAAATATCAGGCTGTCAATAATTATACCTGCTCTACATAAAGGAGCAAGTACCATAGCTGTCCAAGTAGCTATATAAGCCCTATAAGGCTCAAATTTACAGCCAGAATGGATACTCCTGCAATATTAGGGAGAATCGGTATTACCCTGAGATGTCTTCAAAATCACCTGTCAAGACGACTTGACGAATGTGACAACTGTTTAGAAAACAACCCAATTGACTTCTTCGAGTTCAACCTTTCCACAGAGGTGGCTAACGAAAAATATGTCCAGATGAAGGAGACAATGGAGGCTTATAGGAACAAACTCCTTAGCAGTGATACTGACCCAGACGAATTACATCTGACAGAATCTGATCTTGATGAATATGAATGTATCATTCAAGACAAGTTAGATCGCTATAAAAGAGTGCTTGCGAAACAAAATGATCCTGAGTGGATAGAACATTTTTGTAGAAGACCTAGAACCGAGCAAGCACCCAGCTCAGATGAAATACATGAGCTACCTCAAGGTGAGGAGAATCCTCTAATCAATGCTGATCACTATACAGGATCAACAACTGAAGTTCAACCATCATTTTCTAACATCTCATCTAATACAACTTCACATAATGATTTATTTACAGAGTCTGATAAATTTTCAGACAACTCTTCTCAATGTTCCCTGGATTCCATAAATTCAATGCAGGAGGCTACTGAAGTAACTAGCTCCTCACAGGAACCCAGAGAAACAAGTGAAGCTGCAGATGAAACTCTTAGTGAAGCTGCAATAATCAGTGAATCTGAACCAGAAAATGATAAAGCTAATGCTGCAGCAGCAGCCGAAGCTGTAATTAAAGCTGAGGCTAAGCAAGAAGCCTTAAGCAACACAAGTAATGGTCACAATTGCTCACACCAGCCTTCTAAAGTAAGTGCTAACAATGAGAAGACTGTTATAAACCTTGTACACCAATTATTAGATTTATCTCCACCAGAACAATCAGTTAACTCTTTACAAGCCTTTAGTTTTCAGCTTGAGTCACTGTTAAATTCCTTCAGTAAAGAGGTGGATCACCCAACTGCTGAGTGGATGACTAAAATTATCATCCAAAGAAAATTGTCTGGTGACACACTTAATAAGTTATATGTATACCAGAATGGTAATACCCTGTCAATGCAAGATATATTTGCAGGTTTGCGCAATATAAGTAATCATACAGCAAACCAGGCACTTAATGCTTCATCTGAATGCACCAAAACTGTACCCACATCAGTTTCCTTACCTGGAACTCCTAAAGTGACACTGTCACAGGTAATAAGGGTACTAATAATCAATGTAATAACAATAAGTCAAACACTGATTCATCAGTCAGGCCCAAGAGCCCCACAGGTGCTCCTAAGAGACCTAATAGTCCAAAGAGCACTCCCAAGAGCCCAGTAATGGCTCCCCAGAGTACACCAAGTACTCGCAAGAGAATAAATAACAAGCAAATGCAAGCAGCAAAACCATCACAACCTGCGAGTACTGTTTTACCTAAACCGGTAACCCCTAAACGAGCTGTAGGATGGGGAATATGCTTGTTTTGCAGTCAAAAACATTCTCTGTACAAATGTACTAATTACCCTAATAGAGACACAAGAGTCAGATGACTCAAACAGTTACACAAATGTACTAGGTGTCTCAAATCACATAATGTTAATAGCTGTGACACCCCACTGAACACCTGCAATAGGTGTAGAAGGGGCAAGCATCATGCTGCACTGTGCAAATTAGTTAGGACAAATTATGTCAATCCTAGAATAGGAGGTAGAGAATCTACACCAGTGCAGTGCTGCAAGGTGCGAGATGCGTACAGCGTAATTTCACAAGCATCTCAAGTGGATGCTGCTTTGCCTACTGCCCAACTTCAAGTAAAGAACAGAGGAGCCAAGATCACAACACGTGGACTATTTGATCAAGGTTCCCAGAGAACTTTCATTACTCAGAAAGCAGCAGAGGCACTCAATTTACAACCAATCAGACAGGTAAAATTAAACTTGTCAGGGTTCATGATAAATAGAGGAACCCATGAATACCCAGTAGTTCAACCGCTTGTACGACTAGGTAGTCATGCCAAGGCTGTCCAAGCCATTGTTGTAGATCAAATACCTTTTGACTTAAATATTAAAGGTCTGGGGTACACAGCCCACTTCCTGCAGGAACGTGAACTTAATTTGGCTGACAACAAGTTAACGTCTGACCGCCTTAACAATGTAGATGCACTAGTAGGAGCAGACTACTATTACCAGTTCATAACTGGACATGTTAAACAATTGGGCATGAATATGCTCCAATCTGCAGGTGGCTACTTACTTACTGGTAAAGTTCTGAATGTGAACAAGCCTAAATCTGCCAACAATAACAAATTAGTCAGCAGTAAATCAATTCTCCAGCAGCAAGCTAAAATGAGAAACACAGCTGAGTAATAAACTCAGATTGAATGTAGTACAATTAGTATTCGCCGAGATGTTTCATAGCTCTCAGTGGAAAACCAGTGGTCCGTACTCAAACAAGTACAAGTCACAGCGACCAAGCCATTGAATCCACTGCAGACCTAGAATTATTCTCGACAAGTAGTAATTGACCACACTCAGTCTCCCTAGGTAATTAATAATATTAGGCTAGAGAATCTAGCACTCAATGCCACTGGCATTTCCTGAATTTAGTAATACTATGAAGTCATCAACCAACTTCTGTAATTATAAATTCACTAGGACCACTGGTCCAAAATACTTGCGCTTGAGGTTTGCCAAGAAAACCTTATTAATACAATGTTTTCTGCACTAAGAGTTAGTGATAAATACTTGCATCAATTTTGTTTGAGTTGTTTTTCTTTCGTTTCTGCTTAATTATTGTAGGAACGCAGCACGAACAAACTTGCAAACTTAACAATACATAAGTGAATCTACAGAGAACTAATAACCCGTGAAACGTTTAGGTTGGGAAAATTTTACAAATTATCTTGAATAGGATTAATCATAGCAGTAATTTAATTTCCAGCAATCTTAGGTTTCCCTTTGTTTAATGCATTATCGTTAAACATCAGCATTGTTAATTAACATGCTTCATGAGCTCAATATAGCTCACCTTAGAATTAACGTAACAATTGAGTGCTTACTGTTCCCCATGCGAATACGAGCTCAATATTGCTCGCCATGACAATTGAACGCTTTAATGTTCCCCATGCCACGAGCACTGCTAGCCATGATAATTGAACGATGCAATACTCTACCTCGTTAATTCGAGTCCAATATAACTCACCCTGTTAACTCTGTTAACGAGTTCAATATAACTCACCCTGTTGACATGCTTAATGAGCTCAATATAGCTCCCCATGTTAACGAGCTCAATATAGCTCACCCTGTTAACTCTGTTAACGAGCTCAATATAGCTCACCATGTTCACGAGTTCAATATAGCTCACCATGTTCACGAGCTCAATATAGCTCACCCTGTTAACTGTTAACGAGCTCAATATAGCTCACTCTGTTAACTGTTAATGAGCTCAATATAGCTCAACCTGTTAATGAGCTCAATACAGCTCCCAATGTTAATTCGAGTACATTTTTGCTCACAATTAGCTTAGTCCCTTACTTAGGTAGGTTAGAAATTTAAATTATTTATTTAGGTAGGTTTAGGGACTTCAGTTAGTGTCAACTGAGTACTAGCCTAATCTGCACTCACCATTAATTACAGTTGACTATACTTATAGAGACTGATTTAATAAACTCAATTTCATGTAAAGGTGATTTCGTATTAACAAGTTTACAGTGTAAAGCCTATGAGCTGCAATTCAATTAGCTCATAAGTCATAATGACTAGGCTGCTAATCTCACTGTTGACTCAGAATATTCCTTGATTTTAATGAATAAATCTTTTCAGTTCTCTAATATTACACTATTTTAGCTAGTTAGCAAATTAGTTATAACATCAGTCAGAATGACTACTGCACAGCAGTGCACATTAAATTAAATTTCCTCATTTGATTTTGGGGTGATCATGATGCTGCGTGATGTTATTGTCTAGTAACTCAATAGTTACAAGTCACAGTGACCCTTGACGGTGACCTTACTGTAGTGTCATAGTCTCCTTGATCTTAAATGACCCAATAATACTTTACTGTATAATAATGTTATCTTAGGAACTTTTTCTGAGTTTACCTACGATTCAGCTACTAGGTAATACACCATTACATGTCACTGCGACCCTAGTTGTTGAGTTTATTGTAAGCTTTAGAGAGTTCCTGATTACCGATAACTTAATCATTTAATATTTCAATATTTAATACATGTTTCCACTAGAGCAGTTGTTCAACAATGCAAACGGAAACTACAAGCCTATTATAGCTCTTACCAAGAGCAATTAATTTCCCATCCAATTTAAGTAATCATGATGATATTGTGTTGTGATGTCAAGAAACAAAACAGTTACAAGTCACAATGACCCAGAACATTCGCATCACAGTAGATTCTCAGTTACTTTAAATTGTGTGCTTTAATTCTTAATTTGTTGTATAGGCAATTAATAATAACATGTTCCATTCAACATGAAATTTGCAAGACTTAAGTTACTTGTATGTCCTTGACAATTCCGGGACATCCGTTATGTGTGTACTAACATACTAACATATTATTATTAATACTAACTTCGGGATGGCTATGTCAGTACTCCACATTACACTGCGACCCGATAAATCTCCTCCCGGAGTTATGTTGGAAATTTCCAACACTAATACAATACTATTGTATTATTATAAACTAGTATTAACATATACTAATTACTGTACTAACTAAAATTACTAACAGTAGTGTTCACATGAACTAATAATCATATCTGTATAAGAATACTGGAATTCTTACGAAACCAAGCACCAGTATTGCGTCAGATTCTACCTAGTTAAACACACTTATATCCAGTGTGTTAGAGAATTGAATGTGATTCTCTAAAATCATCAGTATTCCGGGTGATAATAATTTACGGATAACACAACTCCCAAATAATTCCAAATCGAGAGTTTTTAGTTACAATTGTTATCAAGTAAAAAATTTACCATCACGCGTGAATGTTATGGAGAAAACTAAAATCTTCTCCATTTCTTGCTTGCTACCATAAGACGAGAAAGTAATAATATTTGACTCCCTAGAATTACAACCCAGTCTTTATTAAAGCATTTTAGCCACAACTGCGCGAAATAATATTATTCGTGATAAATAATTTCTGTGGCGAATGCGGGACGCGAGCGGGGAGGGAGACGCCATTGTGATTTTTGGCTTGAGGAGGACAAGACGCCTGAGTGCGGCGTGAAGTCACGTGTTGTGGAATTGAGCAACAAGTTTTGGTGTCAGAGTCTGAGACACGTTACGGTGAAGTTGTCAGCAAGATTTAACCTGATACTCCTCATAGAACTAGTTAATATTGTTCTACGTGATCTGTCGTGACCGGCCAACTAAAGCGCGTCGACATTCAAGCCAAGCTATCAACCAAGCTGTTCACCATTGTGAGAGTGGAGCTTGGGACACGGTTTCGGCAACAGCAATTCTCGTCACCAGTTGACACTCGCACCCTTATACGTCGGTCAGAGATGATGATATTTACTTAAAAAGGGAATTAGCTTTCTTTTTTTAAAGCACAAAGTTCGCTAATTCTGTAACTATCATATTTCATTTGGTGGGAAAACCCTTGCTTCTGTCCTATAGAGACTCGGCAATGTATGCCTACATTCTTGGAGTACCTTATTCATTTTGGAACAATTAAATGTTTCATTTGTTTAAGAAACTCAGTTTCATTTATTTAGTAGGATTTTCTTACCCTTATTCTCTTACATTGAGTACCAGGTACAAGATTTCCTGCGCTTTTGATTGACTAATCATTTACTATACTAAAATTAACTTTAATTGTTAAATATAAAATTCTACAGAATAGTTACCAGTTGCCACGTTATCCTGTTACTGACACTTTTATATCACAAGTATTTGTTGTACATTTATTTGCTATTTTTCACCATGTTTCGTCTCCAAGCTTTTCGTAACGATCCAGCAGGTGAAATAGGGAACTTAAGTCGTGCCAAGAGGACCGAATTACAAACTCTTGCACACGAGTATCAACTAGATGTTCCCCATGGAGCCAACAAAAATGAACTGCACAACTTTATAATGGATCACCTCTTACATGAAGGGACGATTGACTCTGAAACTCACGAAAATTAATGTATTGCAGATAGACATGCTCTGACAATTATGAAACTCAAGCTCGAACTTGCAAAGCTCGAGCGGGAGCAACATAAAGAAACCTTCCAACAACAAAAAGAAGCTCTACAAATAAGGAAGGAAAAGGTGGCCATAAAGAAAGAACAAGAAGAACGCGAGATGGCCCTACTCAAAGAGCGTGAGCGAGTACAGCTTGAAGCAAAACAACGTCACCTGGTGATACAACGCGAGCATGATAAGAAGCAAGCCGATATGGCTATAGCAATGTCGTCAACAAGAACTCGCGTTGGAATCTACACACCACACTCAGCGCCAACAAGCTACAGCTAGTCCTCTCGTAAGTTTCATTGTCTCCCATGCAAGTAAGTTAATGCCACCATTCGTTGAGACTGAGATTGATGTCTTTTTCACCACTTTTGAGACCCTAGCTAAAAAGCTTAGCTGGCCTGCAGATCAATGGTCTACCCTTCTCAGAGTGCATCTTACAGGTAGAGCTGCAGTTACTCTCAGTACCTTAGCGTCTGAGAATGACTACCAGACCCTGAAGCAAGCAGTTTTGGACGCCTACCTTCTCTCCACCTAAAGCTACACACGAAAATTCAGTGACTATCTAAAGGCAAGTACCACCACCTTTCTAGAATTTGCCAATACCAAGAAAATATATTTCATGAAATGGCTGGAAGCAGCACATGTCTCTACATTTTCAGAACTCGTCAACCTCATGTTAGTTGAGGAATTCTTGAGACGTGTTCCCCCTTCCGTCTGTTTACATTTAGCAGATAAAGAAGAAATCGACTACATCAAATGTGCGAAGTCAGCTGACACCTACAGCCTCATCCACCGGCTATCACCACCTCCCAGTAAGAAGTCTTGGTATATTTATGATAAAGTGAGTGCCGATCAAGCGAGCTCTCAATTGTATTGTAAATATTGCAAACTCTATGGACATACCGTAGATAGATGTGGGAAGGCTCAATACAAAGGCAATGAAACTCCTAAACCCAAACCGACTCCTCCTAAGTCCGGTAAGCCTGTGATGAATGTTGGTGTTCCTGTTAATGATCTTTCTCTCTTCAGGAAACACCTGTATCCTGGAACTGTCTCTACCAACGGTATAGATTCGGAGGGACGTTTCAAATTGAAGATCTTGAGGGACACAGCGGCTCTTCAGTCAATAATATTGAAATCAGCTGTGCTTAACATCACCTACACCGGGGAAACCGTCCTTATCACTGACCTCACTGCTACCACTCCGTATCCACTCGCCAGAGTCCACCTGGATTGTCCTTTTGTGACCGGTGAAGTACAAGTCGCCATCAGGGAGAAGCCTTTTCCCATGTCTGGAGTGCAACTTCTCCTGGGCAACGACTTGGCAGAAGATTTGCAACCGTCTAACCTGATCATCATGGACAAACCCCAGGTGTGTAACTCTGTAGTGGACAATCCCATCTTTAAGTATGTTTCAGCAGAGGTCCAAGAAAGTGATGAGGTTTCTCCTCCGGTTTTGGTGAACACCCGTGCACAAGCTGCATGCCAGCAACCAGCTGACTCTACTGCTACCGCTGTCCCTCAAGACCCTCAGAATCTACTACCGAATCTTACTAGTTTGGAGTTCCGTAAGATACAGAGGGAGGATCAATCATTAACACCATTATTCTTCCAGGCTGAGACTCAACCTGATAGTATCCCTGGATTCTTCCTAGAGAATCAGTTGCTCTACCGCAGGTACAGAACCAGTAAGCTGAAGGAGGACGACGATTGGGCAAATGTCGAACAACTAGTGATTCCCACCAGCCTACGGCCCGATATTCTACACTTGGCCCACGGAGCTCTTTCTCACTATGGTTTTAACAAAACCTACCACGGAATCAGACAAGAATACTACTGGCCAGGTATGGTTAAAGACGTCAAAAGTAATGTGCAACAGTGTCATACATGTCAGTTGGTAGGTAAACCTAACATCTCTATTCCCCAGGCTCCATTGACTCCTATCCAGGTGCCTGCGGAACCTTTCCACAGACTCATCATAGACTGTGTTGTTCCTTTTCCCCCGGACCAGTTCTGGCAACGCCTATATACTAACTATCCTGTGTCCTACTGTTACGAACCCGGATCCAGCGTCCGAGCACGGAGCAGTCACGACCACGCCATCTGTGGGTCAGCTCCCGAAACCCCCACCAAATGGACGACGACTCCTGGAGAGGGTGACGTGTACTGGCTACGAGGGCCAGTTTCTAGTCCGGTTCAGCGCTCAACACAGCCGCTGCTGACCTCTGGTGAGGTGGTGCTCAGACACCAGCGCCATCTATGGAATGGATAGGTCGGCGTTTGTGTCTGAGCCTGTAAGTGAGGTGTTTTAGTGTCCCTGTTATTGATGACGTGTCTGCTTCCAGAGTCGACCTGGGACCTCTGTGTTGGGAGTTGAGTCAGTCTAGCCGAGGCAGCCAGTCTCCATACCTTGAACGTTGCTGCAGCTGTTGTGAAGTCGTCCCCCCGGAAGAACATTGTGGTGTGTTAGCCTGCCAGTGGAGTGGCAGTAAGAGGATTTACCCGGGACCGACTGTTGGAGACGATCATCCACTGGGGTATTGAGGACAGGAGGGTGATTTGTGATATCACACGAGACTCCTGTCTAGGGCGTACCCCTTATATCGTTCGTGGAGTGGCCGTACCAGCCTTGGTGGCTCAGAACCTGCCAGCAGACCAGCTGGACGTGTGGTTGACGGCCTCCACGGCGGTGCCCCCAGTGGACCTGTGTTTTGGCTGACCTGTGGCCCGGGTAGGCTCGGCATTCTCAGAGGACACGTTGTGTGGCCACGAAGAAGCACCAAGGACTCAGCACCTAGCTTCTTGATCCATAGTCTTCAGCAGAAGACAACGATTATGGATTAATCCCCTTGTATAGTGTAAATACCCCCCCCCCCCTTGTGTAACCGTTTTATATATTATTTATTGGTGACGGACATTATATTATATTAAGTTTTTGCCTTTATTTCCCTTCCCCTTTAAGTTACTTGCGTCACAGATCGCATCCCTTGAAAGCCACTGCTGGCTTGGGGTCGGATATAACTTCCTCTAACAACATCAGAGTAAGGACCCCGTTGCGTCCCGAGAGGGCCGTAACACCTACCACCAGATTCCCCATTGCAGTTCCAGTAAAGAACATTACAGCTGCTACTGTGGTGAAACAACTAATGAAGATCTTCACCCAGTATGGATTTCCAAGAGAGGTTCAAAGTGACTGTGGCACCAACTTCACCAGTGATCTCTTCAAGAAGACACTGCAAGAGTTCAACATCAAACAGGTACTGTCCAGCCCCTATCATCCTGCTTCACAGGGTTCTCTTGAACGTAGTCATCAGACTACATAGGAATAAATAGCACTCCTAAAGAAATTTTGCAATGAAACCTTGAAGGACTGGGATAAACAACTTGACCTCATTATGTGCATTTTCAGAAGTCTCCCCAATGAGTTTCTTGGAGTATCTCCTTATGAGATGCTCTACGGACTTAAGTGCAGTACTCATCTCAAAGCTTTCAAAGACTCTCTACGTAATGCCACCTTCAGTGACCCTCAGAATGTGCCCCAGTTTCTTCAAAACTTAAAACACAGTCTAAAGAGAGTACGTAAATTTGCTAATGACAATCTATTGAAAGCTCAGGAGAGGATGAAGACTCATTTTGACCAACGCAGCAAACTAAGGAAATTTAAACCAGGAGACTTCGTGTTTTCATATTTTCCTATCCCAGGCTCTCCATTGCAAAACAAGTTTTCAGGACCCTACCGCATCAAGTAGTGCAGGAACAACCACAACTACGTTCTTGAAACTCCAGATAGGCAGCAGAAGACCCAGTTATGCCACGTCAACCTCCTGAAGCAGTATCAAGGTATTCCCCCCACTGTGTTGGTATCATTATCCACATTTAAAGGTCCATACCTCCACAGTGAGACCTTCCCTGGTTCTCCTCCCGAAAGCACTAACAGAGTCAGTGCCTTCCAACTCGGAAATCCTTACTGATCTTCATACCTATTTACAGGACAGTAATAGTGCTCCTCTCATCAGAATCTTCAAGGAACACCAGAAGTTGTTCAGCGATGATCCGCAGGAGTGTAATGTGGTTCAGCACGACATCCAGCTACTCTCTGACACCCGGCCGATTCGTCAACCTTTCTACCGAATCAGCCCGAGCAAAAAGAAAGTTATGCGTGCTGAAGCACAGTACCTCCTGGTTCATGGGCTAGCCACCCCTTGTGAGTCCCTTTGGGCCTCACCCTGCATCTTGGTGCCGAAACCACACGGTAAAGTGAGGTTGTGTACCGATTACCGGAAATTGAATCTTGTGACTATCAAGGATGCTTATCCATTACCTAGAATAGATGACATCCTTGACGCCATTGGTAATGCTCGGTACCTATCAAAGTTAGACTTACTCAAGGGATACTACCAAGTGTGTTTGACGGAGCGAGCTAAGGAAATATCTGTCTTTACCACTCCTTTTGGCTTTTACAGATACGAACGCCATCCATTTGGACTATATAATGCCCCGGCCACCTTCCAGCGACCTGTCAACCGCGTCATCCAGGGCTTAGATAACACCTACGCCTACTTGGATGATATCGTTGTGGCAACCAAGACCTGGAGCGAACATCTGCAACGATTGTTCGCCAAGCTCCTGATAGCCGGCCTCACCATCAACTTGGGCAAGTCCACCTTTGCTAAAGGTAAAGTGCGTTATCTTGGTCATGAGATAGGGAGTGGCAGCATAGCTCCGTTAAACATACATACCCAAGCCATCCAGCATTACCCACAGCCTACCACCAGGAAGCAGCTCCTGCGCTTCCTTGGTCTTGCCTCCTACTACCGTAGGTTTGTGAAGAATTTTAGTACAGTGGCGACACCATTGATCACTTTAACCAGCCCCAAGCAACGGTATCATTGGACCATTCAGCAAACCAATACTTTTGAACAACTTAAATCCATGCTCTGTTCTAATCCTATTCTCGCCTCGCCAGATATCTCGAAGCCTTTCATCCTCCATGTCGACGCCAGTGGTATCGGCATCGGGGGCGTCCTGATGCAACAAATAGGCGAGGAGGTTCTACCTGTTAGCTACTACAGCTACAAGTTAAAACCTCACCAGAAGAATTACAGCACTATCGAAAAGGAGCTACTCTCCATAGTCCTGAACTTACAGCACTTTGAATCGTAACTACAAAGTGCTCGGTCTACCACCATCTACTTGGACCACAATCCCCTACGCTTCCTGCAGCAAGCCCAATTCAACAATCAACGGCTTCTACGATGGGCTTTGTACCTGCAGAATTTCAACTTGGAGATCTTCTACATCAAGGGTTCTGACAACATCATAGCAAACGCCCTCTCCAGAGTCTATGAGGTAGAGGCAGCTCCACCTACCACTCTACCATCTGAAGACGTAACTTCACCTAGTAGAGCAGGCTTCAGGGGAGAGTTGTGACGATAATCGCTTTCAAGAGAGATTGAGCCTGCTCTTCTCTACATCAAGCTATGTATATTATACAACAAATAGATGCTACCTTCAAGATACTTTACCAGTAGCACAAAACGTTTTGACCAGGAGGCAAACGTACCCAAGACTCCCCCCTACTCTCACTCCCTCCATGCCGGCTCTGTCATCAACTAGAAACTACCATTCCCAGCTTGCCTGCTTCTCATTGGTGACTCGTCGACTGCACACCTGCACCTCTGCACCTCAGCACCCTCTACAAGTCGATGTCTGGGCTTGAACCAGCCATTGCAGTCAGAATATCCTTGTGCTCTCAAGCCATGAACAACTAACTGATATACGCTGTCTATCAGCTGGATGTTTCTCAGCTAGCACTAATATTCTCAGCACCTGATTATTTTTCACCTTTAACTTTATATTGTTGTAAAGTAACGTCATCCCTATTCTTCATTTATGTTACATTTTTTTGACTTGTTTGTTTGCACTGTACATAGCCAAGGGATTGTCTTTGTTTATAATTTGTTTCCTTAATAATTAAAGTTTCATTGTTCATACTATGTGTTTTGCATGTCTTCCCTTACTTTACCACAGATAAACATCCAAGCAGTCTATCTTTTTTTTGTAAGTGTGACTAGGCATTAACACCAGCCATTAGGAGGACTGCCGAACATCGACACTCCTACATTTTCCCATCACAATATATATATATATATATATATATATATATATATATATATATATATATATATATATATATATATATATATATGAATGAAAACTCACACCCCAGAAGTGACTCGAACCCATACTCCCAGAAGCAACGCAACTGGTAACTACAGGGCGCCTTAATCCGCTTGACCATCACGGCCGTCAAAAGGAAGTGATAGCCGAGGCTATTTGAGCCACTTCCCCGACGGCAACTCGGATGGTAATCTTGGGCATAGCATTTCACCAAATCACCTCATTCTTTGGGGCACACGTGAGGAACACAAATGCGAACAAGCCTGAATGGTCCCCAGGACTATATGCGAATGAAAACTCACACCCCAGAAGTGACTCGAACCCATACTCCCAGAAGCAACGCAACTGGTAACTACAGGGCGCCTTAATCCGCTTGACCATCACGGCCGTCAAAAGGAAGTGATAGCCGAGGCTATTTGAGCCACTTCCCCGACGGCAACTCGGATGGTAATCTTGGGCATAGCATTTCACCAAATCACCTCATTCTTTGGGGCACACGTGAGGAACACAAATGCGAACAAGCCTGAATGGTCCCCAGGACTATATGCGAATGAAAACTCACACCCCAGAAGTGACTCGAACCCATACTCCCAGAAGCAACGCAACTGGTAACTACAGGGCGCCTTAATCCGCTTGACCATCACGGCCGTCAAAAGGAAGTGATAGCCGAGGCTATTTGAGCCACTTCCCCGACGGCAACTCGGATGGTAATCTTGGGCATAGCATTTCACCAAATCACCTCATTCTTTGGGGCACACGTGAGGAACACAAATGCGAACAAGCCTGAATGGTCCCCAGGACTATATGCGAATGAAAACTCACACCCCAGAAGTGACTCGAACCCATACTCCCAGAAGCAACGCAACTGGTAACTACAGGGCGCCTTAATCCGCTTGACCATCACGGCCGTCAAAAGGAAGTGATAGCCGAGGCTATTTGAGCCACTTCCCCGACGGCAACTCGGATGGTAATCTTGGGCATAGCATTTCACCAAATCACCTCATTCTTTGGGGCACACGTGAGGAACACAAATGCGAACAAGCCTGAATGGTCCCCAGGACTATATGCGAATGAAAACTCACACCCCAGAAGTGACTCGAACCCATACTCCCAGAAGCAACGCAACTGGTAACTACAGGGCGCCTTAATCCGCTTGACCATCACGGCCGTCAAAAGGAAGTGATAGCCGAGGCTATTTGAGCCACTTCCCCGACGGCAACTCGGATGGTAATCTTGGGCATAGCATTTCACCAAATCACCTCATTCTTTGGGGCACACGTGAGGAACACAAATGCGAACAAGCCTGAATGGTCCCCAGGACTATATGCGAATGAAAACTCACACCCCAGAAGTGACTCGAACCCATACTCCCAGAAGCAACGCAACTGGTAACTACAGGGCGCCTTAATCCGCTTGACCATCACGGCCGTCAAAAGGAAGTGATAGCCGAGGCTATTTGAGCCACTTCCCCGACGGCAACTCGGATGGTAATCTTGGGCATAGCATTTCACCAAATCACCTCATTCTTTGGGGCACACGTGAGGAACACAAATGCGAACAAGCCTGAATGGTCCCCAGGACTATATGCGAATGAAAACTCACACCCCAGAAGTGACTCGAACCCATACTCCCAGAAGCAACGCAACTGGTAACTACAGGGCGCCTTAATCCGCTTGACCATCACGGCCGTCAAAAGGAAGTGATAGCCGAGGCTATTTGAGCCACTTCCCCGACGGCAACTCGGATGGTAATCTTGGGCATAGCATTTCACCAAATCACCTCATTCTTTGGGGCACACGTGAGGAACACAAATGCGAACAAGCCTGAATGGTCCCCAGGACTATATGCGAATGAAAACTCACACCCCAGAAGTGACTCGAACCCATACTCCCAGAAGCAACGCAACTGGTAACTACAGGGCGCCTTAATCCGCTTGACCATCACGGCCGTCAAAAGGAAGTGATAGCCGAAGCTATTTGAGCCACTTCCCCGACGGCAACTCGGATGGTAATCTTGGGCATAGCATTTCACCAAATCACCTCATTCTTTGGGGCACACGTGAGGAACACAAATGCGAACAAGCCTGAATGGTCCCCAGGACTATATGCGAATGAAAACTCACACCCCAGAAGTGACTCGAACCCATACTCCCAGAAGCAACGCAACTGGTAACTACAGGGCGCCTTAATCCGCTTGACCATCACGGCCGTCAAAAGGAAGTGATAGCCGAGGCTATTTGAGCCACTTCCCCGACGGCAACTCGGATGGTAATCTTGGGCATAGCATTTCACCAAATCACCTCATTCTTTGGGGCACACGTGAGGAACACAAATGCGAACAAGCCTGAATGGTCCCCAGGACTATATGCGAATGAAAACTCACACCCCAGAAGTGACTCGAACCCATACTCCCAGAAGCAACGCAACTGGTAACTACAGGGCTCCTTAATCCGCTTGACCATCACGGCCGTCAAAAGGAAGTGATAGCCGAGGCTATTTGAGCCACTTCCCCGACGGCAACTCGGATGGTAATCTTGGGCATAGCATTTCACCAAATCACCTCATTCTTTGGGGCACACGTGAGGAACACAAATGCGAACAAGCCTGAATGGTCCCCAGGACTATATGCGAATGAAAACTCACACCCCAGAAGTGACTCGAACCCATACTCCCAGAAGCAACGCAACTGGTAACTACAGGGCGCCTTAATCCGCTTGACCATCACGGCCGTCAAAAGGAAGTGATAGCCGAGGCTATTTGAGCCACTTCCCCGACGGCAACTCGGATGGTAATCTTGGGCATAGCATTTCACCAAATCACCTCATTCTTTGGGGCACACGTGAGGAACACAAATGCGAACAAGCCTGAATGGTCCCCAGGACTATATGCGAATGAAAACTCACACCCCAGAAGTGACTCGAACCCATACTCCCAGAAGCAACGCAACTGGTAACTACAGGGCGCCTTAATCCGCTTGACCATCACGGCCGTCAAAAGGAAGTGATAGCCGAGGCTATTTGAGCCACTTCCCCGACGGCAACTCGGATGGTAATCTTGGGCATAGCATTTCACCAAATCACCTCATTCTTTGGGGCACACGTGAGGAACACAAATGCGAACAAGCCTGAATGGTCCCCAGGACTATATGCGAATGAAAACTCACACCCCAGAAGTGACTCGAACCCATACTCCCAGAAGCAACGCAACTGGTAACTACAGGGCGCCTTAATCCGCTTGACCATCACGGCCGTCAAAAGGAAGTGATAGCCGAGGCTATTTGAGCCACTTCCCCGACGGCAACTCGGATGGTAATCTAGGGCATAGCATTTTCATTCGCATATAGTCCTGGGGACCATTCAGGCTTGTTCGCATTTGTGTTCCTCACGTGTGCCCCAAAGAATGAGGTGATTTGGTGAAATGCTATGCCCAAGATTACCATCCGAGTTGCCGTCGGGGAAGTGGCTCAAATAGCCTCGGCTATCACTTCCTTTTGACGGCCGTGATGGTCAAGCGGATTAAGGCGCCCTGTAGTTACCAGTTGCGTTGCTTCTGGGAGTATGGGTTCGAGTCACTTCTGGGGTGTGAGTTTTCATTCGCATATAGTCCTGGGGACCATTCAGGCTTGTTCGCATTTGTGTTCCTCACGTGTGCCCCAAAGAATGAGGTGATTTGGTGAAATGCTATGCCCAAGATTACCATCCGAGTTGCCGTCGGGGAAGTGGCTCAAATAGCCTCGGCTATCACTTCCTTTTGACGGCCGTGATGGTCAAGCGGATTAAGGCGCCCTGTAGTTACCAGTTGCGTTGCTTCTGGGAGTATGGGTTCGAGTCACTTCTGGGGTGTGAGTTTTCATTCGCATATAGTCCTGGGGACCATTCAGGCTTGTTCGCATTTGTGTTCCTCACGTGTGCCCCAAAGAATGAGGTGATTTGGTGAAATGCTATGCCCAAGATTACCATCCGAGTTGCCGTCGGGGAAGTGGCTCAAATAGCCTCGGCTATCACTTCCTTTTGACGGCCGTGATGGTCAAGCGGATTAAGGCGCCCTTTAGTTACCAGTTGCGTTGCTTCTGGGAGTATGGGTTCGAGTCACTTCTGGGGTGTGAGTTTTCATTCGCATATAGTCCTGGGGACCATTCAGGCTTGTTCGCATTTGTGTTCCTCACGTGTGCCCCAAAGAATGAGGTGATTTGGTGAAATGCTATGCCCAAGATTACCATCCGAGTTGCCGTCGGGGAAGTGGCTCAAATAGCCTCGGCTATCACTTCCTTTTGACGGCCGTGATGGTCAAGCGGATTAAGGCGCCCTGTAGTTACCAGTTGCGTTGCTTCTGGGAGTATGGGTTCGAGTCACTTCTGGGGTGTGAGTTTTCATTCGCATATAGTCCTGGGGACCATTCAGGCTTGTTCGCATTTGTGTTCCTCACGTGTGCCCCAAAGAATGAGGTGATTTGGTGAAATGCTATGCCCAAGATTACCATCCGAGTTGCCGTCGGGGAAGTGGCTCAAATAGCCTCGGCTATCACTTCCTTTTGACGGCTGTGATGGTCAAGCGGATTAAGGCGCCCTGTAGTTACCAGTTGCGTTGCTTCTGGGAGTATGGGTTCGAGTCACTTCTGGGGTGTGAGTTTTCATTCGCATATAGTCCTGGGGACCATTCAGGCTTGTTCGCATTTGTGTTCCTCACGTGTGCCCCAAAGAATGAGGTGATTTGGTGAAATGCTATGCCCAAGATTACCATCCGAGTTGCCGTCGGAGAAGTGGCTCAAATAGCCTCGGCTATCACTTCCTTTTGACGGCCGTGATGGTCAAGCGGATTAAGGCGCCCTGTAGTTACCAGTTGCGTTGCTTCTGGGAGTATGGGTTCGAGTCACTTCTGGGGTGTGAGTTTTCATTCGCATATAGTCCTGGGGACCATTCAGGCTTGTTCGCATTTGTGTTCCTCACGTGTGCCCCAAAGAATGAGGTGATTTGGTGAAATGCTATGCCCAAGATTACCATCCGAGTTGCCGTCGGGGAAGTGGCTCAAATAGCCTCGGCTATCACTTCCTTTTGACGGCCGTGATGGTCAAGCGGATTAAGGCGCCCTGTAGTTACCAGTTGCGTTGCTTCTGGGAGTATGGGTTCGAGTCACTTCTGGGGTGTGAGTTTTCATTCGCATATAGTCCTGGGGACCATTCAGGCTTGTTCGCATTTGTGTTCCTCACGTGTGCCCCAAAGAATGAGGTGATTTGGTGAAATGCTATGCCCAAGATTACCATCCGAGTTGCCGTCGGGGAAGTGGCTCAAATAGCCTCGGCTATCACTTCCTTTTGACGGCTGTGATGGTCAAGCGGATTAAGGCGCCCTGTAGTTACCAGTTGCGTTGCTTCTGGGAGTATGGGTTCGAGTCACTTCTGGGGTGTGAGTTTTCATTCGCATATAGTCCTGGGGACCATTCAGGCTTGTTCGCATTTGTGTTCCTCACGTGTGCCCCAAAGAATGAGGTGATTTGGTGAAATGCTATGCCCAAGATTACCATCCGAGTTGCCGTCGGAGAAGTGGCTCAAATAGCCTCGGCTATCACTTCCTTTTGACGGCCGTGATGGTCAAGCGGATTAAGGCGCCCTGTAGTTACCAGTTGCGTTGCTTCTGGGAGTATGGGTTCGAGTCACTTCTGGGGTGTGAGTTTTCATTCGCATATAGTCCTGGGGACCATTCAGGCTTGTTCGCATTTGTGTTCCTCACGTGTGCCCCAAAGAATGAGGTGATTTGGTGAAATGCTATGCCCAAGATTACCATCCGAGTTGCCGTCGGGGAAGTGGCTCAAATAGCCTCGGCTATCACTTCCTTTTGACGGCCGTGATGGTCAAGCGGATTAAGGCGCCCTGTAGTTACCAGTTGCGTTGCTTCTGGGAGTATGGGTTCGAGTCACTTCTGGGGTGTGAGTTTTCATTCGCATATAGTCCTGGGGACCATTCAGGCTTGTTCGCATTTGTGTTCCTCACGTGTGCCCCAAAGAATGAGGTGATTTGGTGAAATGCTATGCCCAAGATTACCATCCGAGTTGCCGTCGGGGAAGTGGCTCAAATAGCCTCGGCTATCACTTCCTTTTGACGGCCGTGATGGTCAAGCGGACTAAGGCGCCCTGTAGTTACCAGTTGCGTTGCTTCTGGGAGTATGGGTTCGAGTCACTTCTGGGGTGTGAGTTTTCATTCGCATATAGTCCTGGGGACCATTCAGGCTTGTTCGCATTTGTGTTCCTCACGTGTGCCCCAAAGAATGAGGTGATTTGGTGAAATGCTATGCCCAAGATTACCATCCGAGTTGCCGTCGGGGAAGTGGCTCAAATAGCCTCGGCTATCACTTCCTTTTGACGGCCGTGATGGTCAAGCGGATTAAGGCGCCCTGTAGTTACCAGTTGCGTTGCTTCTGGGAGTATGGGTTCGAGTCACTTCTGGGGTGTGAGTTTTCATTCGCATATAGTCCTGGGGACCATTCAGGCTTGTTCGCATTTGTGTTCCTCACGTGTGCCCCAAAGAATGAGGTGATTTGGTGAAATGCTATGCCCAAGATTACCATCCGAGTTGCCGTCGGGGAAGTGGCTCAAATAGCCTCGGCTATCACTTCCTTTTGACGGCCGTGATGGTCAAGCGGATTAAGGCGCCCTGTAGTTACCAGTTGCGTTGCTTCTGGGAGTATGGGTTCGAGTCACTTCTGGGGTGTGAGTTTTCATTCGCATATAGTCCTGGGGACCATTCAGGCTTGTTCGCATTTGTGTTCCTCACGTGTGCCCCAAAGAATGAGGTGATTTGGTGAAATGCTATGCCCAAGATTACCATCCGAGTTGCCGTCGGGGAAGTGGCTCAAATAGCCTCGGCTATCACTTCCTTTTGACGGCCGTGATGGTCAAGCGGATTAAGGCGCCCTGTAGTTACCAGTTGCGTTGCTTCTGGGAGTATGGGTTCGAGTCACTTCTGGGGTGTGAGTTTTCATTCGCATATAGTCCTGGGGACCATTCAGGCTTGTTCGCATTTGTGTTCCTCACGTGTGCCCCAAAGAATGAGGTGATTTGGTGAAATGCTATGCCCAAGATTACCATCCGAGTTGCCGTCAGGGAAGTGGCTCAAATAGCCTCGGCTATCACTTCCTTTTGACGGCCGTGATGGTCAAGCGGATTAAGGCGCCCTGTAGTTACCAGTTGCGTTGCTTCTGGGAGTATGGGTTCGAGTCACTTCTGGGGTGTGAGTTTTCATTCGCATATAGTCCTGGGGACCATTCAGGCTTGTTCGCATTTGTGTTCCTCACGTGTGCCCCAAAGAATGAGGTGATTTGGTGAAATGCTATGCCCAAGATTACCATCCGAGTTGCCGTCGGGGAAGTGGCTCAAATAGCCTCGGCTATCACTTCCTTTTGACGGCCGTGATGGTCAAGCGGATTAAGGCGCCCTGTAGTTACCAGTTGCGTTGCTTCTGGGAGTATGGGTTCGAGTCACTTCTGGGGTGTGAGTTTTCATTCGCATATAGTCCTGGGGACCATTCAGGCTTGTTCGCATTTGTGTTCCTCACGTGTGCCCCAAAGAATGAGGTGATTTGGTGAAATGCTATGCCCAAGATTACCATCCGAGTTGCCGTCGGGGAAGTGGCTCAAATAGCCTCGGCTATCACTTCCTTTTGACGGCCGTGATGGTCAAGCGGATTAAGGCGCCCTGTAGTTACCAGTTGCGTTGCTTCTGGGAGTATGGGTTCGAGTCACTTCTGGGGTGTGAGTTTTCATTCGCATATAGTCCTGGGGACCATTCAGGCTTGTTCGCATTTGTGTTCCTCACGTGTGCCCCAAAGAATGAGGTGATTTGGTGAAATGCTATGCCCAAGATTACCATCCGAGTTGCCGTCGGGGAAGTGGCTCAAATAGCCTCGGCTATCACTTCCTTTTGACGGCCGTGATGGTCAAGCGGATTAAGGCGCCCTGTAGTTACCAGTTGCGTTGCTTCTGGGAGTATGGGTTCGAGTCACTTCTGGGGTGTGAGTTTTCATTCGCATATAGTCCTGGGGACCATTCAGGCTTGTTCGCATTTGTGTTCCTCACGTGTGCCCCAAAGAATGAGGTGATTTGGTGAAATGCTATGCCCAAGATTACCATCCGAGTTGCCGTCGGGGAAGTGGCTCAAATAGCCTCGGCTATCACTTCCTTTTGACGGCCGTGATGGTCAAGCGGATTAAGGCGCCCTGTAGTTACCAGTTGCGTTGCTTCTGGGAGTATGGGTTCGAGTCACTTCTGGGGTGTGAGTTTTCATTCGCATATAGTCCTGGGGACCATTCAGGCTTGTTCGCATTTGTGTTCCTCACGTGTGCCCCAAAGAATGAGGTGATTTGGTGAAATGCTATGCCCAAGATTACCATCCGAGTTGCCGTCGGGGAAGTGGCTCAAATAGCCTCGGCTATCACTTCCTTTTGACGGCCGTGATGGTCAAGCGGATTAAGGCGCCCTGTAGTTACCAGTTGCGTTGCTTCTGGGAGTATGGGTTCGAGTCACTTCTGGGGTGTGAGTTTTCATTCGCATATAGTACTGGGGACCATTCAGGCTTGTTCGCATTTGTGTTCCTCACGTGTGCCCCAAAGAATGAGGTGATTTGGTGAAATGCTATGCCCAAGATTACCATCCGAGTTGCCGTCGGGGAAGTGGCTCAAATAGCCTCGGCTATCACTTCCTTTTGACGGCCGTGATGGTCAAGCGGATTAAGGCGCCCTGTAGTTACCAGTTGCGTTGCTTCTGGGAGTATGGGTTCGAGTCACTTCTGGGGTGTGAGTTTTCATTCGCATATAGTCCTGGGGACCATTCAGGCTTGTTCGCATTTGTGTTCCTCACGTGTGCCCCAAAGAATGAGGTGATTTGGTGAAATGCTATGCCCAAGATTACCATCCGAGTTGCCGTCGGGGAAGTGGCTCAAATAGCCTCGGCTATCACTTCCTTTTGACGGCTGTGATGGTCAAGCGGATTAAGGCGCCCTGTAGTTACCAGTTGCGTTGCTTCTGGGAGTATGGGTTCGAGTCACTTCTGGGGTGTGAGTTTTCATTCGCATATAGTCCTGGGGACCATTCAGGCTTGTTCGCATTTGTGTTCCTCACGTGTGCCCCAAAGAATGAGGTGATTTGGTGAAATGCTATGCCCAAGATTACCATCCGAGTTGCCGTCGGAGAAGTGGCTCAAATAGCCTCGGCTATCACTTCCTTTTGACGGCCGTGATGGTCAAGCGGATTAAGGCGCCCTGTAGTTACCAGTTGCGTTGCTTCTGGGAGTATGGGTTCGAGTCACTTCTGGGGTGTGAGTTTTCATTCGCATATAGTCCTGGGGACCATTCAGGCTTGTTCGCATTTGTGTTCCTCACGTGTGCCCCAAAGAATGAGGTGATTTGGTGAAATGCTATGCCCAAGATTACCATCCGAGTTGCCGTCGGGGAAGTGGCTCAAATAGCCTCGGCTATCACTTCCTTTTGACGGCCGTGATGGTCAAGCGGATTAAGGCGCCCTGTAGTTACCAGTTGCGTTGCTTCTGGGAGTATGGGTTCGAGTCACTTCTGGGGTGTGAGTTTTCATTCGCATATAGTCCTGGGGACCATTCAGGCTTGTTCGCATTTGTGTTCCTCACGTGTGCCCCAAAGAATGAGGTGATTTGGTGAAATGCTATGCCCAAGATTACCATCCGAGTTGCCGTCGGGGAAGTGGCTCAAATAGCCTCGGCTATCACTTCCTTTTGACGGCCGTGATGGTCAAGCGGACTAAGGCGCCCTGTAGTTACCAGTTGCGTTGCTTCTGGGAGTATGGGTTCGAGTCACTTCTGGGGTGTGAGTTTTCATTCGCATATAGTCCTGGGGACCATTCAGGCTTGTTCGCATTTGTGTTCCTCACGTGTGCCCCAAAGAATGAGGTGATTTGGTGAAATGCTATGCCCAAGATTACCATCCGAGTTGCCGTCGGGGAAGTGGCTCAAATAGCCTCGGCTATCACTTCCTTTTGACGGCCGTGATGGTCAAGCGGATTAAGGCGCCCTGTAGTTACCAGTTGCGTTGCTTCTGGGAGTATGGGTTCGAGTCACTTCTGGGGTGTGAGTTTTCATTCGCATATAGTCCTGGGGACCATTCAGGCTTGTTCGCATTTGTGTTCCTCACGTGTGCCCCAAAGAATGAGGTGATTTGGTGAAATGCTATGCCCAAGATTACCATCCGAGTTGCCGTCGGGGAAGTGGCTCAAATAGCCTCGGCTATCACTTCCTTTTGACGGCCGTGATGGTCAAGCGGATTAAGGCGCCCTGTAGTTACCAGTTGCGTTGCTTCTGGGAGTATGGGTTCGAGTCACTTCTGGGGTGTGAGTTTTCATTCGCATATAGTCCTGGGGACCATTCAGGCTTGTTCGCATTTGTGTTCCTCACGTGTGCCCCAAAGAATGAGGTGATTTGGTGAAATGCTATGCCCAAGATTACCATCCGAGTTGCCGTCGGGGAAGTGGCTCAAATAGCCTCGGCTATCACTTCCTTTTGACGGCCGTGATGGTCAAGCGGATTAAGGCGCCCTGTAGTTACCAGTTGCGTTGCTTCTGGGAGTATGGGTTCGAGTCACTTCTGGGGTGTGAGTTTTCATTCGCATATAGTCCTGGGGACCATTCAGGCTTGTTCGCATTTGTGTTCCTCACGTGTGCCCCAAAGAATGAGGTGATTTGGTGAAATGCTATGCCCAAGATTACCATCCGAGTTGCCGTCAGGGAAGTGGCTCAAATAGCCTCGGCTATCACTTCCTTTTGACGGCCGTGATGGTCAAGCGGATTAAGGCGCCCTGTAGTTACCAGTTGCGTTGCTTCTGGGAGTATGGGTTCGAGTCACTTCTGGGGTGTGAGTTTTCATTCGCATATAGTCCTGGGGACCATTCAGGCTTGTTCGCATTTGTGTTCCTCACGTGTGCCCCAAAGAATGAGGTGATTTGGTGAAATGCTATGCCCAAGATTACCATCCGAGTTGCCGTCGGGGAAGTGGCTCAAATAGCCTCGGCTATCACTTCCTTTTGACGGCCGTGATGGTCAAGCGGATTAAGGCGCCCTGTAGTTACCAGTTGCGTTGCTTCTGGGAGTATGGGTTCGAGTCACTTCTGGGGTGTGAGTTTTCATTCGCATATAGTCCTGGGGACCATTCAGGCTTGTTCGCATTTGTGTTCCTCACGTGTGCCCCAAAGAATGAGGTGATTTGGTGAAATGCTATGCCCAAGATTACCATCCGAGTTGCCGTCGGGGAAGTGGCTCAAATAGCCTCGGCTATCACTTCCTTTTGACGGCCGTGATGGTCAAGCGGATTAAGGCGCCCTGTAGTTACCAGTTGCGTTGCTTCTGGGAGTATGGGTTCGAGTCACTTCTGGGGTGTGAGTTTTCATTCGCATATAGTCCTGGGGACCATTCAGGCTTGTTCGCATTTGTGTTCCTCACGTGTGCCCCAAAGAATGAGGTGATTTGGTGAAATGCTATGCCCAAGATTACCATCCGAGTTGCCGTCGGGGAAGTGGCTCAAATAGCCTCGGCTATCACTTCCTTTTGACGGCCGTGATGGTCAAGCGGATTAAGGCGCCCTGTAGTTACCAGTTGCGTTGCTTCTGGGAGTATGGGTTCGAGTCACTTCTGGGGTGTGAGTTTTCATTCGCATATAGTCCTGGGGACCATTCAGGCTTGTTCGCATTTGTGTTCCTCACGTGTGCCCCAAAGAATGAGGTGATTTGGTGAAATGCTATGCCCAAGATTACCATCCGAGTTGCCGTCGGGGAAGTGGCTCAAATAGCCTCGGCTATCACTTCCTTTTGACGGCCGTGATGGTCAAGCGGATTAAGGCGCCCTGTAGTTACCAGTTGCGTTGCTTCTGGGAGTATGGGTTCGAGTCACTTCTGGGGTGTGAGTTTTCATTCGCATATAGTCCTGGGGACCATTCAGGCTTGTTCGCATTTGTGTTCCTCACGTGTGCCCCAAAGAATGAGGTGATTTGGTGAAATGCTATGCCCAAGATTACCATCCGAGTTGCCGTCGGGGAAGTGGCTCAAATAGCCTCGGCTATCACTTCCTTTTGACGGCCGTGATGGTCAAGCGGATTAAGGCGCCCTGTAGTTACCAGTTGCGTTGCTTCTGGGAGTATGGGTTCGAGTCACTTCTGGGGTGTGAGTTTTCATTCGCATATAGTACTGGGGACCATTCAGGCTTGTTCGCATTTGTGTTCCTCACGTGTGCCCCAAAGAATGAGGTGATTTGGTGAAATGCTATGCCCAAGATTACCATCCGAGTTGCCGTCGGGGAAGTGGCTCAAATAGCCTCGGCTATCACTTCCTTTTGACGGCCGTGATGGTCAAGCGGATTAAGGCGCCCTGTAGTTACCAGTTGCGTTGCTTCTGGGAGTATGGGTTCGAGTCACTTCTGGGGTGTGAGTTTTCATTCGCATATAGTCCTGGGGACCATTCAGGCTTGTTCGCATTTGTGTTCCTCACGTGTGCCCCAAAGAATGAGGTGATTTGGTGAAATGCTATGCCCAAGATTACCATCCGAGTTGCCGTCGGGGAAGTGGCTCAAATAGCCTCGGCTATCACTTCCTTTTGACGGCCGTGATGGTCAAGCGGATTAAGGCGCCCTGTAGTTACCAGTTGCGTTGCTTCTGGGAGTATGGGTTCGAGTCACTTCTGGGGTGTGAGTTTTCATTCGCATATAGTCCTGGGGACCATTCAGGCTTGTTCGCATTTGTGTTCCTCACGTGTGCCCCAAAGAATGAGGTGATTTGGTGAAATGCTATGCCCAAGATTACCATCCGAGTTGCCGTCGGGGAAGTGGCTCAAATAGCCTCGGCTATCACTTCCTTTTGACGGCCGTGATGGTCAAGCGGATTAAGGCGCCCTGTAGTTACCAGTTGCGTTGCTTCTGGGAGTATGGGTTCGAGTCACTTCTGGGGTGTGAGTTTTCATTCGCATATAGTCCTGGGGACCATTCAGGCTTGTTCGCATTTGTGTTCCTCACGTGTGCCCCAAAGAATGAGGTGATTTGGTGAAATGCTATGCCCAAGATTACCATCCGAGTTGCCGTCGGGGAAGTGGCTCAAATAGCCTCGGCTATCACTTCCTTTTGACGGCCGTGATGGTCAAGCGGATTAAGGCGCCCTGTAGTTACCAGTTGCGTTGCTTCTGGGAGTATGGGTTCGAGTCACTTCTGGGGTGTGAGTTTTCATTCGCATATAGTACTGGGGACCATTCAGGCTTGTTCGCATTTGTGTTCCTCACGTGTGCCCCAAAGAATGAGGTGATTTGGTGAAATGCTATGCCCAAGATTACCATCCGAGTTGCCGTCGGGGAAGTGGCTCAAATAGCCTCGGCTATCACTTCCTTTTGACGGCCGTGATGGTCAAGCGGATTAAGGCGCCCTGTAGTTACCAGTTGCGTTGCTTCTGGGAGTATGGGTTCGAGTCACTTCTGGGGTGTGAGTTTTCATTCGCATATAGTCCTGGGGACCATTCAGGCTTGTTCGCATATATATATATATATATGACAATGTCAAACCACGGAGGAAAAATGAAACAGGAATTTCCTTAAGTACTTTCGTATATTAATACATCTTCAGAAGTAGTCACTTTCGTATTAATATACGAAAGTACTTAAGGAAATTCCTGTTTCATTTTTCTCCGTCGTCTGACATTGTCACATTTTTAATCACGTGTTTATTTTTGTGATTCAACACAAGACAGAACAAGAGGTGGCATTAATAGGGTATTAATTTCATCAACACAAGACAGAACACGAAACAATGGGTATTGAAATGGAAGTGATTGTAGAAAGCCTATTGGTCCATATTTCTTGATGCTTCTATATTGGAGCGGAGTCTTGAGGTGGGTAGAATATAGTTGTGCATTAATTGGCTGTTGATTGCTGGTGTTGACTTCTTAATGTGTAGTGCCTCGCAAACGTCAAGCCGCCTGCTATCGCTGTATCTATCAATGATTTCTGTGTTGTTTACTAGGATTTCTCTGGCGATGGTTTGGTTGTGGGAAGAGATTGTGGCTCTAAGCCACAGCTCAGAATGGAAGCAAGTCGACGAAGAACTCTGTAGGGTAAGGCAGGTCCTAGTCAACAACGGCTTCTCCAATGGTATCGTCGAAGACATCATAAGAAGGAAAGTGAAACGCCATGCAACCTCTGAAGAGACAACTAACACAACACCTATACCCCCTATTAGACTATTTTACAGGAACTTCTTTTCCACAGCTCATAAAACAGAGGAAAGGGTCCTGAAAGATATTGTTAATAGAAACGTTATCCCCTACAGACAAAAATCAGAGGATACAACTGACGATTTACTATAAAACCAGAAAAACGGCCAGCCTACTCATGAGAAACTCTCCAGACACAAAGCAGAACGCTTTAAAAGAGACCAACGTCGTCTATGCCTTCAAATGCCCACTTGGGGACTGTAAGCTCCAAAAAACCCAGTATATAGGCAAGACAACAACATCTCTTTCTACGCGTTTAACGATGCATAAACAACAGGGCTCCATTAAGGAACATATAATCTCTTCCCACAACCAAACCATCGCCAGAGAAATCCTAGAAAACAACACAGAAATCATCGATAGATACAGCGATAGCAGGCGGCTTGACGTTTGCGAGGCACTACACATTAAGAAGTCAACACCAGCAATCAACAGCCAATTAATGCACAACTATATTCTACCCACCTCAAGACTCCGCTCCAATATAGAAGCATCAAGAAATATGGACCAATAGGCTTTCTACAATCACTTCCATTTCAATACCCATTGTTTCGTGTTCTGTCTTGTGTTGATGAAATTAATACCCTATTAATGCCACCTCTTGTTCTGTCTTGTGTTGATGAAATTAATACCCTATTAATGCCACCTCACCCCATCCACCTCACTCAAATGTAGATATAAACAAAATCGGAGATGTGTAAGTTCTATTACGTTGTGTATTTGTAAACTAAAGTCTTTGAAAATGTAATAAGTTTTACGAAACGCGCTCGTGTCGCGTCAGACTAGAAATAAAAATGAATTTTGGAGAATTGATTTTTGAATTACCTCCAACAGTGAAAAGAAATGTACGAAAGATTGAGAAAATTCGTGTTAGAATTATTAATCTAACTTTTTCGGTCATATTTAATAATATATGTCTACAGGAAAGACTGCTACCCAAATATACTAATATATATATATATATATATATATATATATATATATATATATATATATATATATATATATATATATATATATATATATATATATATATATATATATATATTTATATATATATATATATATATATATATATATATATATATATATATATATATATATATATATATATATATATATATATATATATATATATATATATATATTGTTGTGTAGTGTGGTATATTGTAGTGTAGTGTAGTGTACTTGATGTGTAGTGCGAGGCACTACACATCAAGAAGTCAACACCAGCAATCAACAGCCAATTAATGCACAACTATATTCCACCCACTTCAAGACTCCGGTCCAATATAGAAGCATCAAGAAATATGGGCCAATAAAAATAGGCCTTCTGCAGTTACCTACCTTTAATACCCATTGTTTCGTGTCCTGTCGTGTGTTAAAAGTTTATTTTCACCTCATCCAAAACTATTGTAATATATATATATATATATATATATATATATATATATATATATATATATATATATATATATATATATATATATATATATATATATATATATGTTGTAACTCTTTTTGTGTAATGAAATTATAAAAAGTTAGATATATATACACACACACACTAAAAGAATAGGGGTGATAGGGGAAGAAAATATCAGTGTTCAGTGAGGATCCACAAGGTCTTCTCTGAGTACTCATTAGTTTCTTCTCCGAGGCTATGGGTCCCTACTCTTGCACCAGAGGTGGTACCCCTTTTAGGTTTGGAATTATATATATATATATATATATATATATATATATATATATATATATATATATATATATATATATATATATATATATATATATATATATATATATATATATATATATATATATATATATATTTATATATATACAGTATATATATATATATATATATATATATATATAATATATATATATATATATATATATATATATATATATATATATATATATATATATATATATATATATATATATATATATATATATATATATATATATATATATATATATACATATATATAAATATATATATATATATATATATAAAATGTAATGTTCCTTTGTTCATAATCGCTAATCTCCGGAATTTTTTCACCGATTCCCACAACGTTCCATTCGCATCCGAGCAGCTTTTTATATTCATACTATATAAATGTCACGTCTGTGACGATAAAAATCCTGCTTTTTCTGAAAAACTGTGTTTTTCATGTGAGGGAAATCTTCGAAACATCTTTACAGATTGCGTAGAAATTTTAACACAACGTGGAATTCGAATAGGCGCGTCTTTTTATATACCTACTATATATCTGCCTCACCTGTGACAAGAAAAAACATGCTTATTTTGAAAAACAGTGCCATCTGTTGGTTGTAAGAGCAACACATGCTGTAATCTCCGAAAGTTCTTCACTGATTGCTTTGAAATTTTGACACAATGTTGCATTCGAATAGGCGCCTCTTTTCATATATCTACTATATAGATGCCACCCCTGTGACAGGTAAAAACATGCGTTTTTGAAAAACAGCGCCATCTGTTATCTTGAGGTTATCTTGAGATGATTTCGGGGCTTTTTAGTGTCCCCGCGGCCCGGTCCTAGACCAGGCCTCCACCCCCAGGAAGCAGCCCGTGACAGCTGACTAACACCCAGGTACCTATTTTACTGTTAGGTAACAGGGGCATAGGGTGAAAGATACTCTGCCCATTGTTTCTCACTGGCGCCTGGGATCGAACCCAGGACCACAGGATCACAAGTCCAGCGTGCTGTCCACTCGGCCGACCGGCTCCGTTACAAATAAGATCAACACATGCTATGCTAAATATGTTACGAGTAAATTTCAATGTTTCTGATATCATTGATTAATGGAAATTTCATAAATTTCGATATGTTTTAATTTTGATTTAATTATTTTGTGTGACATTGCATTGGAATTGAGCTGTGTTGTTAACCATACCGTTCATTTCTTGAGTATAGTTTATTTTTCTATTTTTTTAATTATTTTAATTTCGTTTTTTGAACTTTTTTTCTTATATTTTAGTGATGGGGACATCTGGCGCCAGATTCAAGAAGCAGTTATGCATGTACTTACGAAAGTGTACATCGTTTCTCAATCTTTGATGGCTTTAGTTGCATTTATTAAACAGTTTACAAGAATGAAAACTTGTCAATCAACTGTTGTTATTGTTATAAACAGCCTCCTAGTGCTTCGGAGCTCATTAATTGTTTAATAATTGTAAACAAAGCTGCCAAAGATTGAGAAGAGATGTACAGGTTCCTGTTTGCCTAACTTCTTTGTGAATCTAGCCCCAGATCTTTTGATGTTCCCAATTTTCTGATTAGAACATCAGATCATTTGATCATCAGACAAGGGAGTGGGGAATGATGGGAAGGACGAGGGGGGACAGGGGAGGGGGTAATGGTGGGGGAAGACGAGGGGATGGGGGAGGGGGGGGGGAATGGTAGGGAGGACATGGGGACTGGGGAGTAGGAGATTGTGGGAAGGACGAGGGAATACTGGAGTGGAGGATGAAGGGGAGGAAAAAGGAACAAGGGAGTGAGGAATAGTTGGGAGGACGAGGGGACCGGGGAGGGGGGAATGTAGGGAAGGACTGGGAGACAGGGAAAGGTTGCTGTGGCTCAGGGACGCCCATGGCCGGGTACAGCTAGTGTATATATCATATATATGCTGTACCTAGTAGCCAGAACGCAGTACTTGGCCTACTATGCAAGGCCCGATTTTCCTAATAAGCCAAGTTTTCCTGAATTTATATATTTTTGTTTTTTTTCTCATGATATGGAAAAGCTATTCATTTCATTATCTATGAGTTAATTTTTTTATTTTAAGTTAGAAGTAACGTAGATACATGACTGAACCTAACCTACCCTACCTAACCTAACCTAACCTCTTTTAACCTAACCTAAACTAACATATCTAAGTCAATAATATATGTTGTGAATACATTATAATAATTTTATTTCAAATAAACCAATTGGAAATTTTTTATAGAAAATAAAATAAATCACTCGGCCTATTAGGCAAATTGGGCTTTGCATAGTTGGGGGAGAAGTGCCTTCTGGCTTCTAGGTACAACATAATATATATATATATATATATATATATATATATATATATATATATATATATATATATATATATATATATATATATATATATATATATATATATATATATATATAAAAATATATATATATATATATATATATATATATATATATATATATTTATATATATATATATATATATATATATATATATATATATACAACTTTAGAACACTTTCCCACCAGGAGACTCGAACCCTAGCCAGCACAGAAGCCTTCCAGCAACTGGCATAACAGGTACGCCTTAACCCACTCCACCACCTGCTCAGACCCTTAAAAGAGATGGTAATTTCGGAGTATTTATACACTCCAAAGACTACCACCTCCCAAGAGCACTAGAGCAAGTGAGGGGTCATTTTTACGTTTTTTCATCAAGTCCCTGTTAATTTGGGAGAACACTGTGTCTATGCTTAAGGCACAACTCTCCTAAACACGAGAGTGAAATATACAACTTTAGAACACTTTCCCACCAGGAGACTCGAACCCTAGCCAGCACAGAAGCCTTCCAGCAACTGGCATAACAGGTACGCCTTAACCCACTCCACCACCTGCTCAGACCCTTAAAAGAGATGGTAATTTCGGAGTATTTATACACTCCAAAGACTACCACCTCCCAAGAGCACTAGAGCAAGTGAGGGGTCATTTTTACGTTTTTTTCATCAAGTCCCTGTTAATATGGGAGAACACTGTGTCTATGCTTAAGGCACAACTCTCCTAAACACGAGAGTGAAGTATACAACTTTAAAACACTTTCCCACCAGGAGACTCGAACCCTAGCCAGCACAGAAGCCTTCCAGCAACTGGCATAACAGGTACGCCTTAACCCACTCCACCACCTGCCCAGACCCTTAAAATAAATAAATAAATATATATATATATATATATATATATATATATATATATATATATATATATATATATATATATATATATATATATATATATATATATATATATATATATATATATATATATATATATATATATATATATATATATATATATATATATATATATATATATATATTAAAAGATAATAGAAAAAAGGGAAGGGAGTACCACCTCTGGCTGGAAGAAGGGGGACCCATAGCCTCGGAAGAAACCACACATAATGCATTGGAGGGAATGTAGGTCCCCTCCAATACAGTTTCTGTGTCCTTTTCTCCGACCACCCCCTTCCTTTTTTTTTTTTCCTTTATTGTGTATTTAAAGGTTACAAAACATACTAGACAAATGCCTAAAGGTTATGGATCTCTTGAAGCTCCTGCGCTTCTGGACAGGAACCGAGGACGCAGCAAGCATTTAACCTCTGGATCGCCACAATTTAACCTCTGGATCGAAGTGCAGGGAAATCCGGGTTTTGGACCCCTAGGATGCGAGGTTCTCTCTTCGCTGGGCACCTAGCTGAGACGAGGCTTGTCTTGATGATGTCATTGACCTCATTGTGTCTTGCATGCCAGCCCTTTGTGCTTCTGCAATGCAACCCATGCAGTCCGTATTGGTCTGCTTCCACCCTGTTGCAAATACACTTGTATTCAGTCTGAATTGGGGCACCAAGGCGGAGGGCCACTGCTACACGAAGGGATTCTGGATCTAGACGCGTGCCCATTGCTGACATGGGTACTGCCAGGAGGAAGTCTCCTGCATGGGGGGCACGCACTGCTCTGAGGCGTGCTTTTTCCTTGTCTGATGTTGCGACGCTGAGCATGGCATCAGCTACTTTTTCCACTAAAGGGTGGTCCCAGCTGGACTGTTTGTGTTGTTTTGTTGGCTCTATAATGGTTGCTGGGGCTGCAAGAACATCCCAATGATTTGAACATTCAGTGAAAGCAGGATCGTGTAGTCCTGCTGAATCTCTCAGGGTTGCAGGTAAATTATCTCTGACGAGGTCGTGCGATGCATGGGAGGAGGAAAGGAAGGCTGGTAGAGCAATTTGGGAGGCTGTGTGGACACCAAGGCCGCCGAGTCTTACAGGAAGGGTTGCTTGCTCCCACTGAGAGTCGTCCAATGGCAGGTTCAGGACTTTCACCAGCATGGACCTCAGAAGGGTGTCATACACATTTAACTTAGGGCTGCTGTAGGATGGAGAACATCTCAGAAAGTAGGTCAACTTAGGGAGAGACAGGCATCTTGTAAGGAGAAAGAGAGCATCATGGGCATCAATCTTGTCAATCCTGTCCAGCATTCTCTTTAGGTCAGTGATTTTTGCAGCCAAGACCTCCTCGATTGCTCGTGGGCCAATGGGGACACCCAGGAGAATGCAGTCCGGTGGCTCGACAACGAGAATGTCTGGAAAAACATTTTGTATTTGCCCAGTGATGTCTGGGTTGCGGGAGATTATTTCACATTTGGATGCATTGAGAATGAGGCCTAAGGCTGCTCCCTGCTCCTGGATTTTCCTTATATACTCCAAAATGGTTTCCGGAGTTCCAGCTAGAGTGCCATCATCCAGGTACCAGATGTTTAGCTCGCTTGTCAGACTATCAGTGACCTCTTTGATAGCTAGGCAGAAAAAGAGGGGGGCTAAGGGGTCACCTTGTTGAACACCTTCACAGGAGTTTATTTCATGCTCATCAAAAAGAAGCTTAGAGTCCCCACTGTAGCACGATCGGATGAATGGGTAAAGGGGACGGAAATGGTTGTGTACAGCCCTGAGGACAGCGTCTCGTCTGACTTGATTGTAGGCCTTTTTGAAGTCAAGCTTTACTAGTGCCTTCTGGTCCGGGTGATCAGCAATGTAAGCCCGCGCTGCATGTGCTGCAGCTTCACAACCTAGGGGGATCCCAAACCAGAGCTGATGAGGTTTCAGCAAGGTGGCTGCTTCCTGGCTGATAGATCTGACTGCAGCCTTAGCTACGAGGCGTCGGAGGGTGTTGCCAACGGCAATGGGCCTGATACCCCTATCCTTCTTCTTTAGAGCACAGGGTGCTGCTCCATAAAAGACAGGCCTGATGTCCTCAGGGATGCCGCCAGCCAAACACATGTTGGAGAATCTGGTAAGTTCCACTAGAACTTACCAGATTCTTTGCAGCATCTCCAAGCACCGGGTTCAGCATTTGTTTGATGTGCTGGGGTCTTAGGCCTGTAAAGCCCCCTGCTGAATCTGTTGGGAAAGACATGGCTGCTTTGTACACCTCAGATTCTCGAAGAGTCAAGGGTTCTATGCCAGCATTGTTTTCCTGGGGATCCCTGCTGCTGTCGGGGGCTCTGGGTGGGTGTTTGTCTTGAAGAGCCTCTGCTGTCGTGGCGTTCCTGGGGGCAATAGTGTCATCGCTGGTCATGATTCTGATGGCACCTGAGGTATTGCCCTCTTCTATTTTCCTGGTGATCTGTGCTCTCATTTTGTGGTTCTCAGATGAGTTATTGTTGGTCGTCCTGCGGCTGGTGTTCTTGGCACGAGGAGGGAGGCGGACCAGGTTGTCTGCTCTGGGGAATTCATTAAGTGCCCTGATTACAGAGGTTGCTAATGACTTGTCTCTCCTGGGCTGTAATGCTAGGCATGCATTCCCAAATAGAAGGAGATTGTGCCACGATCCAGAGGTTCTGGGAGCATTGTTGACCTTTGTCAGCAGACTGGTGAGTTTGGCTGCTGCTTGATGATGGGCAGCCTTGGGGATGTGGGGCAAGGTCCTGGTGGACGTCGCTTTGACTGCTTCAAGCAGATTATCTGCTGAAATGAAGTTGAGGGAGGTATTCTTCCTCGCTCCTGCAGCAGGTTGTCCATCGTCACTGCCCCAGGGCAGGCGCCTAGACCCTAGACAACCACCTGAATTGGCAGAATGATAGCGGACAGTTCCATTTGAATTGAGACGATACCGTCTGTCACACACTTGACAGTTTCCTCTTGGGTGGCCATCTTCTTGGCTGGAAAGAGGCTGTGTGTCAGGTGCGACATGTGCCATGCCTAGATGTGATGACGCCTGGCTGCCCCCTGAGTGCACCCTCTCCTTCCCAGGTGGAGAGTAACACGGCAAGCATTACCCTCCTGGGGGAGTTGGGCATGGCCTGGGCACCGTGTGTGGGTAGGCTGTGTGTTGATGGGCGGCTGGCTGGGTCGGGCGCAGGTAGCGGGGTGGGGGAAGATGGCGGGCGGGGGTGGTGGAGGGGGGGCACGCGAGGGAGGCCGCCATCACACTTGTTACACACTATCAACACTCGGGGAAATCACTAGTGCACTTTGTTTTTAACACTACACTCACCGATTTGCTTATGAACGCACTAACTTTCCACTAACATCACTGTAGGCAGCTCGAGAGCCTCCCCCCATCACTCCCCCCTCCCCTCGTACCCCCCCTGGGGGCTGGTGGGTGGCGGCACTGAGACGGCGGCGACCCTCCCCTCACCCTTACCCATACACGGTACCTGCCTCGCCATACACAAAGCTCAGACAACGCACCTTTCTACGTTCATAGTGTTGGAATGAAGGAGATAGGGTTCTTCTTGTCACCCCCGGGGCCTACAGCAGGTATTCATACCTACAGAGAGGCAGACACAGAGAGGCAGAGACAGAGAGGCAGAGTCAGACAGAGACAGAGAGGCAGAGACAGAGAGGCAGAGACGGAGAGGCAGAGTCAGAGAGGCAGAGACAGAGAGGCAGAGACAGAGAGGCAGAGACAGAGGGGCAGAGACAAAGAGGCAGAGACAGAGAGGTAGAGACAAAGAGGCAGAGACAGAGAGGCAGAGACAGAGAGGCAAAGACAGAGAGGCAGAGACAGAGAGGCAGAGACAGAGGCAGAGACAGAGAGGCAGAGACAAAGAGGCAGAGACAGAGAGGTAGAGACAGAGAGGCAGAGGCAGAGAGGCAGAGACAGAGAGGCAAAGACAGAGAGGTAGAGGCAGAGAGGTAGAGACAGAGAGGTAGAGACATAGGCAGAGACAGAGAGGCAGAGACAGAGAGGCAGAGACAGAGAGGCAGAGACAGAGAGGCAAAGACAGAGAGGCAGAGAAAGAGAGGCAGAGACAGAGAAGCAGAGACAGAGAGTCAGAGACAGAGAGGCAGAGACAAAGAGGCAGAGACAGAGAAGCTGAGACTGAGAGGCAGAGACAGAGAGGTAGAGACAGACAGAGACAGAGAGGCAGAGATAGAGTGGCAAAGACAGAGACGCAGAGACAGAGAGACTGAGACAAAGAGGCAGAGACAGAGAGGCAGAGACAGTGAGGCAGAGACAGGCAGAGACAGAGAGACAGAGACAGAGAGGTAGCTTCAGAGAGGCAGAGACAGAGAGGCAGACACAGAGAGACAGAGACAGAGAGAGGCAGAGACAGAGAGGCTGAGACTGAGAGGCAGAGACAGAGAGGCAGAGACAGAGAGGCAGAAACAGAGAGGCAAAGACAGAGAGGCAGAGACAGAGAGGCAGAGACAGAGAGGCAGACACAGTGAGACAGAGACAGAGAGAGAGGCAGAGACAGAGAGGCGGAGACAGAGAGGCAGAGACAGAGAGGCAGAGACAGAGAGGTAGAGACAGAGAGGCAGAAACAGAGAGAGAGAGAGAGGCAGAGATAGAGAGACAGAGACAGGGAGGCAGCTTCAGAGAGGCAGTGACAGAGAGGCCAAGACAGAGAGGCTGAGACAGAGAGGCAGAGACAGAGAGGGAGAGACAGAGAGGCAGAGACAGAGAGGCAGAGACAGAGAGGCTGAGACAGAGAGGCAGAGACAGAGGCAGAGACAGAGAGGTAGAGACAGAGAGGCAGAGACAGAGAGAGAGAGAGAGAGGCAGAGACAGAGAGACAGTGACAGGGAGGCAGCTTCAGAGAGGCAGAGTCAAAGAGGCAGAGTCAGAGAGGCAGAGGCAGCGAGGCAGAGACAGAGAGGCAGAAACAGAGAGGCTGTGACAGAGAGGCAGAGACAGAGCGGCAGAGACAGAGAGGCTGAAACAGAGAAGCAGAGACAGAGAGGCAGAGACAGAGAGGCTGAGACAGAGAGGCAGAGGCAGAGAGGCAGAGACAGAGAGGCAGAGTCAGAGAGGTAGAGTCAGAGAGGCAGAGACAGAGAGGCAGAGTCAGACAGAGACAGAGAGGCAGAGGCAGAGGCAGAGACGGAGAGGCAGAGTCAGAGAGGCAGAGACAGAGAGGCAGAGACAGAGAGGCAGAGACAGAGAGGCAGAGACAGAGAGGCAGAGACAGAGAGGCAGAGACAGACAGAGACAGAGAGGCAGAGGCAGTGAGGCTGTGACAGAGAGGCAGAGGCAGAGAGGCTGAGAGAGAGAGAGGCAGAGTCAGAGAGGCTGAGACAGAGAGGCAGAGACAGAGAGGCAGAGACAGAGAGGCTGAGAGAGAGAGGCAGAGTCAGAGAGGCTGAGACAGAGAGGCAAAGACAGAGAGGCAGAGACAGAGAGGCAGAGACAGAGAGGCCGAGTCAGACTGAGACAGAGAGGCAGAGACAGAGAGGCAGAGACGGAGAGGCAGAGTCAGAGAGACAGAGAGGCAGAGACAGAGAGGCAGAGAAAGAGAGGCAGAGACAGAGAGGCAGAGACAAAGAGGCAGAGACAGAGAGGAAGAGACAGAGAGGTAGAGACAGAGAGGCAGAGACAGAGAGGCAGAGACAGAGAGGCAAAGACAGAGAGGTAGAGACAGAGAGGTAGAGACAGAGAGGTAGAGACAAAGGCAGAGACAGAGAGGCAGAGACAGAGAGGCAGGGACAGAGAGGCAGAGACAGAGAGGCAGAAACAGAGAGGCAGAGAAAGAGAGGCAGAGACAGAGAAGCAGAGACAGAGAGGCAGAGACAGAGAGGCAGAGTCAGAGAGGCAGAGACAGAGTCAGAGACAGAGAAGCTGAGACTGAGAGGCAGAGATAGAGAGGTAGAGACAGACTGAGACAAAGAGGCAGAGATAGAGTGGCAAAGACAGAGACGTAGAGACAGAGAGACTGAGACAAAGAGGCAGAGACAGAGAGGCAGAGACAGGCAGAGACAGAGAGGCAGAGACAGAGAGACAGAGACAGAGAGGCAGAGATAGAGTGGCAAAGACAGAGACGCAGAGACAGGGAGACTGAGACAAAGAGACAGAGACAGAGAGGCAGAGACAGACAGAGACAGAGAGGCAGAGACAGAGAGGCAGGGAGTGTTTTGGAAAAGGAGGAGGAGGGATGTGTTATGCAGAAGGAAGAAGAGAGTAGTGTTGTGGAGGAGGAGGAAGAGGAAGGAAGTGTTGTGGAGGAGGATGAGGAGGGTAGTATTGTGGGGGAGGAGGAGGAGGGTAGTGTTGGGGAGGCGGAAGAGGAGGGTAGTGCTGACGAGGAGGAAGAGGAGGTTAGTGTTGTGGAAAAGGAAGAGGAGGACAGTTTTGTGGAGAAGTAAGAGGAGGGTAGTTTTGTGGAGCAGGAAGAGGGGGGAAGTGTTGTAAAGGAGGAGGAGGAGGGGGTGGGTAGTGTTGTGGATGAGGAAGAGGAAGAAAGTTTTGTGGAGAAGGAAGAGGAAGGGTGTTTTGTGGAAAAAGAAGAGGAGGGTAGTGTTGAAGAGGAGGAGGAGGAGGGTAGTGGTATGCAGGAGGAGGAGGAGGGTAGTGTTGTGGAGGAGGAAGAGAAGGGTAGTGCTGTGGAGGAGGAAGAGGAGGATAGTGTTGTGGTGAAGGAAGAGGATGGGTAGTGTTTTGGAGGAGGAAGAGGAGGGTTGTGTTGTGTAGGAGGAAGAAGAGAGTAGTGTTGTGGAGGAGGAGTAGGAGGGTTGTGTTCAGGAGGAGGAAGAGGTAGGAAGGGTTTGTGAGGGAGGAGGAGGAGGATAGTGCTGGGGAGGCGGAAGTGGAGGGTAGTGTAGTGGAAGAGGAAGAGGGTAGTGTTGTGGGGATGGAAGAGGGTAGTGTTTTGGAGGAGGAGAAGGAGGGAAGTATTGTGGAGAAGGAAGAGGATAGTGTTGTGGAGGAGGAAGAGGAGGGTAGTGTTGTGGAGAAGGAAGAGGAGGGTAGTGTTGTGGAGAAGGAAGAGGAGGGAATTGTTGTGGAAGAAGAAGAGAAGGGTAGTGTTGTGGAGGAGGAAGAGGGGGTAGTGTTGTGGACGAGGAAGAGGAGGGTAGTGTTGTTGAGGAGTAAAAGGAGAGGAGTGTTGTGGAGAAGGAAGAGGAGGGTAGTGTTGTGGAGGAGGAGGAGGAGGAGGAGGGTAGTGTTGTGGAGGAGGAGGAGGAGGAGGGTAGTGTTGTGGAGAAGGAAGAGGAGGGTCGTGTTGTGGAGAAGGAAGAGGGGGGGAAGTGGTGTGGAGGAGGAAGAGGAGGTAGTGTTGTGGAGGAGGAGGAGGAGGAAGGTAGTGTTGTGGAGGAGGAAGAGGAGGGAAGTGGTGTGGAGGAGGAAGAGGAGGTTAGTGTTGTGGAGGAGGAAGAGTTGGGAAGTGTTTTGGAGGAGGAGGAGGAAGAGGAGGGTAGTGTTGTGGAGGAGGAGGAAGAGGAGGGTAGTGTTGTGGAGGAGGAAGAGGAGGGTAGTGTTGTGGAGGGTAGTGTTGTGGAGGAGGACGAGGAGGGTAGTATTTTGGAGGAGGAAGAGGAGGGTAGTGTTGTGGAGGAGGACGAGGAGGGTAGTATTTTGGAGGAGGAAGAGGAGGGTAGTGTTGTGGAGGAGGAAGTGGAGGGTAGTGTTGTGGAGGAGGAAGAGGAGGGTAGTGTTGTGGAGGAGGAAGAGGAGGGTAGTGTTGTGGAGGAGGAAGTGGAGGGTAGTGTTGTGGAGGAGGACGAGGAGGGTAGTATTTTGGAGGAGGAAGAGGAGGGTAGTGTTGTGGAGGAGGAAGTGGAGGGTAGTGTTGTGGAGGAGGAAGAGGAGGGTAGTGTTGTGGAGGAGGACGAGGAGGGTATTGTTGTGGAGGAGGAAGAGGAGGGTAGTGTTGTGGAGGATAGTGTTGTGGAGGAGGAAGAGGAGGGTATTGTTGTGGAGGAGGAAGAGGAGGGTAGTGTTGTGGAGGAGGAAGTGCAGGGTAGTGTTGTGGAGGAGGAAGAGGAGGTTAGTGTTGTGGAGGAGGAAGTGCAGGGTAGTGTTGTGGAGGAGGAGGAGGAGGTTAGTGTTGTGGAGGAGGAAGAGGAGGACAGTGTTGTGGAGGAGGAAGTGGAGGATAGTGTTGTGGAGGAGGAAGAGGAGGGTATTATTGTGGAGGAGGAAGAGGAGAGTAGTGTTGTGGAGGAGGAGTAGGAGGGAAGTGTTGTGGAGAAGGAAGATGAGGGTAGTGTTGTGGAGAAGGATGAAGAGGGTTATGTTGTGGAGAAGGAAGATGAGGGTAGTGTTGTGGAGAAGGATGAGGAGGGTTGTGTTGTGGAGAAGGAAGATGAGGGTAGTGTTGTGTAGAAGGATGAAGAGGGTTATGTTGTGGAGAAGGAAGATGAGGGTAGTGTTGTGGAGAAGGAAGATGAGGGTAGTGTTGTGTAGAAGGATGAAGAGGGTTATGTTGTGGAGAAGGAAGATGAGGGTAGTGTTGTGGAGAAGGATGAGGAGGGTTGTGTTGTGGAGAAGGAAGAGGAGGGTGGTGTTGTGGAGAAGGAAGAGGAGGGTAGTGTTGTGGAGAAGGATGAGGAGGGTTGTGTTGTGGAGAAGGAAGAGGCGGGTGGTGTTGTGGAGAAGGAAGAGGAGGGTAGTGATGTGAATGGGGAAGAGGAGGAGGGGAGTGTTGTGGAGGAAGTGGAGGGTAGTGTTGTTAATGAGGAGGAGGGTAGTGTTGTGGAGGACAAGTAGGGTAGACCAAGGAAGCAGCACTCACCCTTTCACCAACACAGTAGGCCAGGTGTGAGGGAATCAGATTCCCTCAGCTAGTTTTCCTAGTTTCTAGATTAGGCTAGTCACTCTAGAAACTGAAGCTTTCAAACTAACATATACTTGTGGGGTGTTGAATGAAAGCTTATGTTATGGTCTATCATTTGTGAGTAGTCAGAAGTCTGTGATTGCTCTGTAGAGAGAATTACAGAGATGTTCCTGTTTCTGTGAAATAGGATGGGGAGGGGAGAGTGTATGGTATGAGAGGATACTTGACTAAAACCGTTAGAGGTGGGGGGGGAGAGTGGAGTGAACGTTGCCCCCCCCCTAACATGTGAGACAGTACGCCACTGTCTTTTAGGCCTCCCCTTCCTTGTGACGTCACGGGACGCTCGAGGGTGAGTGAGCCTGTGATTGGAGTAGGCAAGTGTGCTCCAAGCCGAGTTTTGGCGCGAACGGCTGTGATTGGGAGCAGCACGAGGGAGCCGTGCCAGCTCCATGCTGATTGGTCAAGACAAAGTAGGGAGGAGGTATGGGTATTTTGAGTTTCCCTAGCCCGGGAAATAGGCAGTCTGAGCAGGGTAGCAGGTGGACTAGGACGTGTCGGGGTGGAGGGGGGGGGAGTTTTCCCCCTCCACCCCCATTAATTGCGGACATTACCATGTTAACTAGCAGGTATGGCACCCCTGCTATCCCTGGTTGTGTCTAGGCCCAATATTCGTGAAATTCGAGGGCCGACGATTTACGGAAGGAACAGTAAAAAACTAAAGAGACAGTTGACAGTGTTCACCCATGAGGCAGCTGGCAGAGCCTCATGGTGTAACAGGTGGGTCGAGTATCCTGTCTAGTGTTGTATGGACAATGGACAATCGGTGGTATTATGGGCAGTGTAATTGAGTGTGATATTACAGGCCCATGTTGGATTTTTTGTATTCCACCTAGCGGCGGCCATGTGGTGACGCCGCCGGCCATTGTCACCCCAGTGTAGAGCAAGGCAGGCTCTGGTTTGCTGGAGTTGTGGGCGATTCCTCAACCACGTGTGTATGCCTGGGGGCCACCCCGGCCACCCGCCACATGGCCCAGCCACATGGCCTGGCTACCCCACCCGCCTGTCCGCGCGCCAGCCACCCACCCAGGCCACCCGCACGGCCAAACCCCACCCCACCCCGCGCACCAGCTCAGCCGGGTGGGGTGCTATGACGTCATGCACTACCCGTGGCCACCCCCGGCCACCCAGCCGCTCGGCCTGGCCCGGCTCGGCTCGGCTCGGCTCGGCTCGGCCCGGCTCGGCCCGCGCGTTGGCTACCCACCCGCCTGCCCGCGCGCCGGCTACCACCACCCCAACCCCCCCCCCCCCCCTCTCAACTCGGGAGGGGCGCTGTGGGCCACGCGGTGGCCACATGCCTTGGCCACTTTCCCGGGACAGCCTAAGGCCATATCTTGTCGATGCATGAGGAGCAAGATAAGTGTTAACAGCTAGGGTGGTAGTGACCTGGGAAATGAGTAAAAAAATAAGGAGAGTACACGGGACCACACTGTAGTATCATGATGTATATATGTGTGTAGTAGACTGACTAGAGTATGTAACCGGTCAGTGTAGAGATTTACCATATAAGTGATCCGGCCTGTCGATTCTATATAATTGTTCAGACTGGATTAATGCCATAGAGTACCGTATATTAATTATAATCATTAGAGGTAGGCAGGCCAGGTTGCAGGGATGTCAGTGGATACCCTGAGGTCTGTGTAGATAGTTACATTTACCTGATGATATTTTTCATTGATTATGTGAATGCCATGTCTATGTGTTCATTTGCATGCTTTATGTACTGTGTTGTGTGGTGAGTCAGCAGATGTGATTGCTGACTGATTGCCTAATGATGTCATTAGCATGTGGGGTATGCTGACAGCATCATTATGTTGCAGGTTTGTGCAGTGTTGTTATCAGTTTATACGATATTATTATTGCCCTCGGAGCGGTGTTGAGGGTTTAAGGGACCTCTAGGATTATTCAGGGGAATTCACAGTACTTAATGAGAGCAGGCAATTGATGGGTTAATTTCCTTGCTGAGGTAAGTGTGTGTTCACAGTAGTCCTTTGCAACGGTTGCAAGAAAAAGAGGGGGGGCAGTAATATTGGTATACTCTTGTGTGTTGCACAACCGTGTGTCATTATTGTGTGGGCACAGTAATTAGCCTGTTGCAGTAGCCGAAACCATATGTGGACAGTGCATTTGTGTTGTTGCATGCCATTATAGTGTGACCTATGTAACACTGGGGTTACTTTGTTTCTTTAAGTCGTGTTGAGGACTTAAGGATTCAGTGAGTTAATAATTGGGGAATTAACTGGATAAGGGGGTGCACACTTAGTATTGTTGTGTGAGTAAGGACTCTTATGAGAGAGAACAGCGTTGAGCTTGAGTGAGATACGTCTCAGGAGCAATTAATTGTCCGTGTGACAACTAATTGACCACTCTAGCTAATTATGTAATTAGCTTTCTCATCATGAATTCACGTAGTGGGAGAGGATCTGTCAGAGTCTGTCAGTATTTGTGTTAACGTAATTTGCTCGAGACTAATTACCTTTCTGGGGTATAGCAATTAGTGGCTCAGGTTAATAAGTGGAGTAATTAACATTGGAGAGCTCCGATGACTCAGTAAAGCGAGGTCATGGAGCTAGCATAAATCGTTGTATTAATCATATTCTGTCTGAGGACAATGGATTAGTGGCAAATCTTGTTAATTAGGGGTAATTAACTCCTTTCCCGTGAATTCACAGTGTTTGATGAGACCTGCTTCGGCAGTGCAGAGTGAGACGTATTTATGGATGATTAATTATCGGTCCTGGTGACAGTTAATTAATTGCTCAGAATTAATTACGGAATTAATTAGGGTAATTAACACTCACTAGAAAATTTTTGACACAGACTGTTGAGAAGCTACCAAGTTAGGGTAGGCTTAGTTAACGTAACTCAATGGGGATGTAATTTGTGGTCCGTTTGACCTTAATTGAGGATTACTCACTGAATACTTGCAAGGAGTCAAGTGTGATGTAATATAAGTTTGAGTTATTGTTAACAAGAGAGACAAGTGTTAATGATTAACGTAGAGTATCATCATGATGTTGTCTAGTGTGAGACAATTGTTTGTGATTACCGTAGTACTTTGTTGCTGACTGCTGCGATCAGTCAATTAACGTAATTAATCACTTAAGGCAATTTCTTTTGGTTGTCGTCTGGTGACGAGAGTAGAGTAATCTAGGAATTTGTGGAGTTGTGTCCCAGAATCCCGCCTTGCCTGTCTTTGTTACTGTTTACAACAGGGCAACTTCTTGTGGGGAGTTGCAAAGAGTGTTCACACTGGGCTGTGATAGGGGGGGGGTCACTGTTGCACTACCCGCATAGTTACGTGGGTCTCTCCTGGGGGGCGGGAGGATTCCTAAGCTTGTGATTATAGTAGCTGTCAGGGAAACCGAGACACTATTGATTGCATGCTTGTGTCTTCAGTGGAAATCCTTCATTTGTTCAGTTAGTTCATGTTGTCAGCCCGAAGTGTCAGCAAGATGGAGCCTGCTGTCACTTCTCGAGGAGCTGTTGAATAGCTGTGTTGCAAATGCCACTTGATGTACAATAACGTAACCATTCGCTGTGGTGTAACTTAGTCTGTGATATTTTTCTTTGTTTTGCAATATTGCGTCATCAGTGGGCACACCTGTGTTCAGGTTAGTTCAGTATGCAGCCGCACAGCAAGGGTTGCTATTTAGCTGTTTGTTATCGTGCCACTGGATGGACATTAACGTAACGTAAACTCGGTAATGTAGTAGTTAGTCTCTTGGTATTAATAAATTGTTATGTTATAGAAAACGGTCTGTGATGTCAACCCTTCAACCATATTATTCCACCATATTTCTGCATATTATTAAATGTTGATGTGATCTTGGTAAGGCGGCTGTTCTTGGGAATTCGAATTCCAATTCATAGCGCCACATCACATATAAATATTTGATTGTGACAACCCGTCGGTTACCCTTTATTAGTTTTAACGTCCTGTTTAACTAGGAGGAGCCAGCGGCCAATTGTGGACAGGTTTTCACCCCAGGTGGTGGAGGCCTGGCGGTTTGCTCCCGCTTATCCTTTTTATATTGGACTCATGCTTAACTGCCGTGAGCAGACTTTAAACTTGTAGTCCACCTCCTAAGGGAGGTAGGCGTAGAAAAAAATATCACACCAGGGAGACAACACTGACCCTCTCACCAACACAGTAGACCAGGGTGACAACACTGACCCTCTCACCAACACAGTAGGCCAGGGTGACAACACTGACCCTCTCACCAACACAGTAGGCCAGGGAGACAACACTGACCCTCTCACCAACACAGTAGGCCAGGGAGACAACACTCACCCTCTCACCAACACAGTAGGCCAGGGAGGCAACACTGACCCTCTCACCAACACAGTAGGCCAGGGAGGCAACACTGACCCTCTCACCAACACAGTAGGCCAGGGAGGCAACACTGACCCTCTCACCAACACAGTAGGCCAGGGAGGCAACACTGACCCTCTCACCAACACAGTAGGCCAGGGAGGCAACACTCACCCTCTCACCAACACAGTAGGCCAGGGAGGAAACACTCACCCTCTCACCAACACAGTAGGCCAGGGAGGCAACACTCACCCTCTCACCAACACAGTAGGCCAGGGAGGCAACACTGACCCTCTCACCAACACAGTAGACCAGGGTGACAACACTGACCCTCTCACCAACACAGTAGGCCAGGGAGACAACACTGACCCTCTCACCAACACAGTAGACCAGGGAGACAACACTGACCCTCTCACCAACACAGTAGGCCAGGGTGACAACACTGACCCTCTCACCAACACAGTAGGCCAGGGAGACAACACTGACCCTCTCACCAACACAGTAGGCCAGGGAGACAACACTCACCCTCTCACCAACACAGTAGGCCAGGGAGGCAACACTCACCCTCTCACCAACACAGTAGGCCAGGGAGGCAACACTGACCCTCTCACCAACACAGTAAGCCAGGGAGGCAACACTCACCCTCTCACCAACACAGTAGGCCAGGGAGGCAACACTGACCCTCTCACCAACACAGTAAGCCAGGGAGGCAACACTCACCCTCTCACCAACACAGTAGGCCAGGGAGGAAACACTCACCCTCTCACCAACACAGTAGGCCAGGGTGACAACACTCACCCTCTCACCAACACAGTAGGCCAGGGAGGCAACACTCACCCTCTCACCAACACAGTAGGCCAGGGAGACAACACTGACCCTCTCACCAACACAGTAGGCCAGGGAGGCAACACTGACCCTCTCACCAACACAGTAGGCCAGGGAGACAACACTGACCCTCTCACCAACACAGTAGGCCAGGGAGGCAACACTGACCCTCTCACCAACACAGTAGGCCAGGGAGGCAAACACTGACCCTCTCACCAACACAGTAGGCCAGGGAGGCAACACTGACCCTCTCACCAACACAGTAGGCCAGGGAGGAAACACTGACCCTCTCACCAACACAGTAGGCCAGGGAGGCAACACTGACCCTCTCACCAACACAGTAGGCCAGGGAGGCAACACTGACCCTCTCACCAACACAGTAGACCAGGGAGGACAACACTGACCCTCTCACCAACACAGTAGGCCAGGGATGACAACACTGACCCTCTCACCAACACAGTAGGCCAGGGAGGCAACACTCACCCTCTCACCAACACAGTAGACCAGGGAGGACAACACTGACCCTCTCACCAACACAGTAGGCCAGGGAGGCAACACTGACCCTCTCACCAACACAGTAGACCAGGGAGGACAACACTCACCCTCTCACCAACACAGTAGGCCAGGGAGGCAACACTGACCCTCTCACCAACACAGTAGGCCAGGGAGGCAACACTCACCCTCTCACCAACACAGTAGACCAGGGAGACAACACTCGACCCTCTCACCAACACAGTAGGCCAGGGAGGCAACACTCACCCTCTCACCAACACAGTAGGCCAGGGAGGCAACACTCACCCTCTCACCAACACAGTAGGCCAGGGAGGCAACACTGACCCTCTCACCAACACAGTAGGCCAGGGAGGCAACACTCACCCTCTCACCAACACAGTAGGCCAGGGATGACAACACTCACCCTCTCACCAACACAGTAGGCCAGGGAGGACAACACTCACCCTCTCACCAACACAGTAGGCCAGGGAGGCAACACTGACCCTCTCACCAACACAGTAGGCCAGGGAGGCAACACTCACCCTCTCACCAACACAGTAGGCCAGGGAGGACAACACTCACCCTCTCACCAACACAGTAGGCCAGGGTGACAACACTCACCCTCTCACCAACACAGTAGGCCAGGGAGGCAACACTGACCCTCTCACCAACACAGTAGACCAGGGAGACAACACTGACCCTCTCACCAACACAGTAGGCCAGGAGGCAACACTCACCCTCTCACCAACACAGTAGGCCAGGGAGGCAACACTGACCCTCTCACCAACACAGTAGGCCAGGGAGGACAACACTGACCCTCTCACCAACACAGTAGAGCCAGGGAGGCAACACTCACCCTCTCACCAACACAGTAGGCCAGGGAGGCAACACTGCACCCTCTCACCAACACAGTAGGCCAGGGAGGACAACACTCACCCTCTCACCAACACAGTAGGCCAGGGAGGACAACACTCACCCTCTCACCAACACAGTAGGCCAGGGAGGCAACACTCACCCTCTCACCAACACAGTAGGCCAGGAGTGACAACACTGACCCTCTCACCAACACAGTAGGCCAGGGAGGCAACACTCACCCTCTCACCAACACAGTAGGCCAGGGAGGACAACACTGACCCTCTCACCAACACAGTAGGCCAGGGAGGCAACACTCACCCTCTCACCAACACAGTAGGCCAGGGAGGCAACACTGACCCTCTCACCAACACAGTAGGCCAGGGAGGCAACACTCACCCTCTCACCAACACAGTAGGCCAGGGAGGCAACACTCACCCTCTCACCAACACAGTAGGCCAGGGTGACCACACTGACCCTCTCACCAACACAGTAGGCCAGGGAGACAACACTCACCCTCTCACCAACACAGTAGGCCAGGGAGGCAACACTCACCCTCTCACCAACACAGTAGGCCAGGGAGGCAACACTCACCCTCTCACCAACACAGTAGGCCAGGGAGGACAACACTCACCCTCTCACCAACACAGTAGGCCAGGGAGACAACACTCACCCTCTCACCAACACAGTAGGCCAGGGAGGACAACACTCACCCTCTCACCAACACAGTAGGCCAGGGAGACAACACTCACCCTCTCACCAACACAGTAGGCCAGGGAGGACAACACTCACCCTCTCACCAACACAGTAGGCCAGGGAGGCAACACTCACCCTCTCACCAACACAGTAGGCCAGGGAGGCAACACTCACCCTCTCACCAACACAGTAGGCCAGGGAGGCAACACTCACCCTCTCACCAACACAGTAGGCCAGGGTGACAACACTCACCCTCTCACCAACACAGTAGGCCAGGGAGGCAACACTCACCCTCTCACCAACACAGTAGGCCAGGGTGACAACACTCACCCTCTCACCAACACAGTAGGCCAGGAGGACAACACTGCACCCTCTCACCAACACAGTAGGCCAGGGAGGCAACACTCACCCTCTCACCAACACAGTAGGCCAGGGAGACAACACTGACCCTCTCACCAACACAGTAGGCCAGGGAGGCAACACTGACCCTCTCACCAACACAGTAGGCCAGGGAGGCAACACTCACCCTCTCACCAACACAGTAGGCCAGGGAGGCAACACTCACCCTCTCACCAACACAGTAGGCCAGGGAGCAACACTCACCCTCTCACCAACACAGTAGGCCAGGGAGGACAACACTCACCCTCTCACCAACACAGTAGGCCAGGGAGACAACACTCACCCTCTCACCAACACAGTAGGCCAGGGTGACAACACTCACCCTCTCACCAACACAGTAGGCCAGGGATGACAACACTCACCCTCTCACCAACACAGTAGGCCAGGGAGGACAACACTCACCCTCTCACCAACACAGTAGGCCAGGGTGACAACACTGACCCTCTCACCAACACAGTAGGCCAGGGAGGCAACACTCACCCTCTCACCAACACAGTAGGCCAGGGAGGCAACACTCTCCCTCTCACCAACACAGTAGGCCAGGGTGACAACACTGACCCTCTCACCAACACAGTAGGCCAGGGAGGCAACACTCACCCTCTCACCAACACAGTAGGTCAGGGAGGCAACACTCTCCCTCTCACCAACACAGTAGGCCAGGGTGACAACACTCACCCTCTCACCAACACAGTAGGCCAGGGACAACACTCACCCTCTCACCAACACAGTAGGCCAGGGTGACCAACTGACCCTCTCCCCACAGTAGGCCAGGGTGACAACACTGACCCTCTCACCAACACAGTAGGCCATGAGACAACACTGACCCTCTCACCAACACAGTAGGCCAGGGTGACAACACTGACCCTCTCACCAACACAGTAGGCCAGGGTGACAACACTGACCCTCTCACCAACACAGTAGGCCAGGGTGACAACACTGACCCTCTCACCAACACAGTAGGCCAGGGAGACAACTGACCCTCTCACCAACACAGTAGGCCAGGGTGACAACACTGACCCTCTCACCAACACAGTAGGCCAGGGTGACAACACTGACCCTCTCACCAACAAGTAGGCCAGGGTGACAACACTGACCCTCTCACCAACACAGTAGGCCAGGTGACAACACTCACCCTCTCACCAACACAGTAGGACAGGAGTGACAACACTCACCCTCTCACCAACACAGTAGGCCAGGGTGACAACACCTAACCCTCTCACCAACACAGTAGGCCAGGTGAGGCAACACTCACCCTCTCACCAACACAGTAGGCCAGGGAGGACAACACTCACCCTTCTCACCAACACAGTAGGCCAGGTGAGGCAACACTCACCCTCTCACCAACACAGTAGGCCAGGTGAGCAACACTCACCCTCTCACCAACACAGTAGGCCAGGGTGACCACACTCACCCTCTCACCAACACAGTAGGCCAGGGTAGGCAACACTCACCCTCTCAACCAACACAGTAGGCCAGGGGTGACAACACTCACCCTCTCACCAACACAGTAGGCCAGGGTGACAACACTCACCCTCTCACCAACACAGTAGGCCAGGGTGACACACTCACCCTCTCACCAACACAGTAGGCCAGGGTGACAACACTTCACCCTCTCACCAACACAGTAGGCCAGGGAGGCAACACTCACCCTCTCACCAACACAGTAGGACCAGGGAGCAACACTGCACCCTCTCACCAACACAGTAGGACCAGGGTGACAACACTCACCCTCTCACCAACACAGTAGGCCAGGGTGACAACACTCACCCTCTCACCAACACAGTAGGCCAGGGTGACCACACTCACCCTCTCACCAACACAGTAGGCCAGGGTGACAACACTCACCCTCTCACCAACACAGTAGGCCAGGGAGGCAACACTCACCCTCTCACCAACACAGTAGGCCAGGGAGGCAACACAGTAGGCCAGGGAGGCAACCACTCACCTCACCAACACAGTAGGCCAGGGAGGCAACACTCACCCTCTCACCAACACAGTAGGCCAGGGTGACAACACTCACCCTCTCACCAACACAGTAGGCCAGGGTGACAACACTCACCCTCTCACCAACACAGTAGGCCAGGGTGACAACACTCACCCTCTCACCAACACAGTAGGCCAGGGAGGCAGCACTCACCCTCTCACCAACACAGTAGGCCAGGGAGGCAACACTCACCCTCTCACCAACACAGTAGGCCAGGGTGACAACACTGACCCTCTCACCAACACAGTAGGCCAGGGAGGCAACACTCACCCTCTCACCAACACAGTAGGCCAGGGAGGCAGCACTCACCCTCTCACCAACACAGTAGGCCAGGGAGGCAACATTCACCCTCTCACCAACACAGTAGGCCAGGTGAGGCAACACTCACCCTCTCACCAACACAGTAGGCCAGGGTGACAACACTGACCCTCTCACCAACACAGTAGGCCAGGGAGGCAACACTCACCCTCTCACCAACACAGTAGGCCAGGGAGGCAGCACTCACCCTCTCACCAACACAGTAGGCCAGGGAGGCAACACTCACCCTCTCACCAACACAGTAGGCCAGGGTGACAACACTGACCCTCTCACCAACACAGTAGGCCAGGGAGGACAACACTCACCCTCTCACCAACACAGTAGGCCAGGGAGGCAGCACTCACCCTCTCACCAACACAGTAGGCCAGGGAGGCAACACTCACCCTCTCACCAACACAGTAGGCCAGGGAGGACAACACTCACCCTCTCACCAACACAGTAGGCCAGGGTGACAACACTCGACCCTCTCACCAACACAGTAGGCCAGGGAGGCACACTCACCCTCTCACCAACACAGTAGGCCAGGGATGGCAACACTCACCCTCTCATCCAACACAGTAGGCCAGGGAGGCAACACTCACCCTCTCACCAACACAGTAGGCCAGGGAGGCAACACTCACCCTCTCACCAACACAGTAGGCCAGGGTGACCACACTCACCCTCTCACCAACACAGTAGGCCAGGAGACAACACTGACCCTCTCACCAACACAGTAGGCCAGGGTGACAACACTCACCCTCTCACCAACACAGTAGGCCAGGGTGACAACACTCACCCTCTCACCAACACAGTAGGCCAGGGAGGCAACACTCACCCTCTCACCAACACAGTAGGCAGGGTGACAACACTCACCCTCTCACCAACACAGTAGGCCAGGGTGACAACACTCACCCTCTCACCACACAGTAGGCCAGGGTGACAACACTCACCCTCTCACCAACACAGTAGGCCAGGGTGACAACACTCACCCTCTCACCAACACAGTAGGCCAGGGAGGCAACACTCACCCTCTCACCAACACAGTAGGCCAGGATGACCACACTGACCCTCTCACCAACACAGTAGGCCAGGGTGACAACACTGACCCTCTCACCAACACAGTAGGCCATTGAGACAACACGACCCTCTCACCAACACAGTAGGCCAGGGTGACAACACTGACCCTCTCACCAACACAGTAGGCCAGGGTGACAACACTGACCCTCTCACCAACACAGTAGGCCAGGGTGACAACACTGACCCTCTCACCAACACAGTAGGCCAGGGAGACCGCACTGACCCTCTACCAACACAGTAGGCCAGGGTGACAACACTGACCCTCTCACCAACACAGTAGGCCAGGGTGACAACACTGACCCTCTCACCAACACAGTAGGCCAGGGTGACAACACTGACCCTCTCACCAACACAGTAGGCCAGGGTGACAACACTCACCCTCTCACCAACACAGTAGGCCAGGGAGGCAACACTCACCCTCTCACCAACACAGTAGGCCAGGGTGACAACACTGACCCTCTCACCAACACAGTAGGCCAGGGAGGCAACACTCACCCTCTCACCAACACAGTAGGCCAGGGTGACCACACTCACCCTCTCACCAACACAGTAGGCCAGGAGACAACACTGACCCTCTCACCACACAGTAGGCCAGGGTGACAACACTCACCTCTCACCAACACAGTAGGCCAGGGTGACCCACTCACCCTCTCACCAACACAGTAGGCCAGGGAGGCAACACTCACCCTCTCACCAACACAGTAGGCCAGTGACAACACTCACCCTCTCACCAACACAGTAGGCCAGGGTGACAACACTCACCCTCTCACCAACACAGTAGGCCAGGGAGGCAACACTCACCCTCTCACCAACACAGTAGGCCAGGGTGACAACACTCACCCTCTCACCAACACAGTAGGCCAGGGTGACAACACTCACCCTCTCACCAACACAGTATGGCCAGGGTGACAACACTGACCCTCTCACCAACACAGTAGGCCAGGGTGACAACACTCACCCTCTCACCAACACAGTAGGCCAGGGAGGCAACACTCACCCTCTCACCAACACAGTAGGCCAGGGTGACAACACTCACCCTCTCACCAACACAGTAGGCCAGGGTGACAACACTCACCCTCTCACCAACACAGTAGGCCAGGGTGACACACTCACCCTCTCACCAACACAGTAGGCCAGGGAGGCAACACTCACCCTCTCACCAACACAGTAGGCCAGGGTGACAACACTCACCCTCTCACCAACACAGTAGGCCAGGGTGACAACACTCACCCTCTCACCAACACAGTAGGCCAGGGAGACACTCACCCTCTCACCAACACAGTAGGCCAGGTGACAACACTCACCCTCTCACCAACACAGTAGGCCAGGGTGACACACTGACCCTCTCACCAACACAGTAGGCCAGGGTGACAACACTGACCCTCTCACCAACACAGTAGGCCATGAGGCAACACTGACCCTCTCACCAACAGAGTAGGCCAGGGTGACAACACTGACCCTCTCACCAACACAGTAGGCCAGGTGACAACACTGACCCTCTCACCAACACAGTAGGCCAGGGTGACAACACTGACCCTCTCACCAACACAGTAGGCCAGGGAGACAACACACCCTCTCACCAACACAGTAGGCCAGGGTGACAACACTCACCCTCTCACCAACACAGTAGGCCAGGGAGACACACTGACCCTCTCACCAACACAGTAGGCCAGGGTGACAACACTGACCCTCTCACCAACACAGTAGGCCAGGGTGACCACTGACACCTCTCACCCACAGTAGGCCAGGGTGACAACACTCACCCTCTCACCAACACAGTAGGCCAGGGAGGCAACACTCACCCTCTCACCAACACAGTAGGCCAGGGTGACAACAGACCCTCTCACCAACACAGTAGGCCAGGAGGCAACACTCACCCTCTCACCAACACAGTAGGCCAGGGTGACCACACTCACCCTCTCACCAACACAGTAGGCCAGGGAGACAACACTGACCCTCTCACCAACACAGTAGGCCAGGGTGACAACACTCACCCTCTCACCAACACAGTAGGCCAGGGTGACAACACTCACCCTCTCACCAACACAGTAGGCCAGGGAGGCAACACTCACCCTCTCACCAACACAGTAGGCAGGGTGACAACACTCACCCTCTCACCAACACAGTAGACCAGGGTGACAACACTCACCCTCTCACCAACACAGTTGGCCAGGGTGACAACACTCACCCTCTCACCAACACAGTAGGCCAGGGACAACACTCACCCTCCACCAACACAGTAGGCCAGGGAGGCAACACTCACCCTCTCACCAACACAGTAGGCCAGGGTGACCACACTGACCCTCTCACCAACACAGTAGGCCAGGGTGACAACACTGACCTCTCACCAACACAGTAGGCCATTGAGAACACTCACCCTCTCACCAACACAGTAGGCCAGGGTGACAACACTGACCCTCTCACCAACACAGTAGGCCAGGGTGACAACACTGACCCTCTCACCAACACAGTAGGCCAGGGTGACACTGACCCTCTCACCAACACAGTAGGCCAGGGAGACAACACTGACCCTCTACCAACACAGTAGGCCAGGGGACAACACTGACCCTCTCACCAACACAGTAGGCCAGGGTGACAACACTGACCCTCTCACCAACACAGTAGGCCAGGGAGACAACACTGACCCTCTCACCACACAGTAGGCCAGTGACAACACTCACCCTCTCACCAACACAGTAGGCCAGGGAGGCAACACTCACCCTCTCACCAACACAGTAGGCCAGGTGACAACACTGCCCTCTCACCAACACAGTAGGCCAGGGAGGCAACACTCACCCTCTCACCAACACAGTAGGCCAGGGTGACCACACTCCCCTCTCACCAACACAGTAGGCCAGGAGACAACACTGACCCTCTCACAACACAGTAGGCCAGGGTGACAACACTCACCCTCTCACCAACACAGTAGGCCAGGGTGACACACTCACCCTCTCACCAACACAGTAGCCAGGGTGACAACACTCACCCTCTCACCAACACAGTAGGCCAGGGAGACAACACTGACCCTCTCACCAACACAGTAGGCCAGGGTGACAACACTCACCTCTCACCAACACAGTAGGCCAGGTGACACACTCACCCTCTCACCAACACAGTAGGCCAGGGAGGCAACACTCACCCTCTCACCAACACAGTAGGCCAGGGTGACAACACTGACCCCCTCTCACCAACACAGTAGGCCAGGGAGGCAACACTCACCCTCTCACCAACACAGTAGGCCAGGGTGACCACACTCACCCTCTCACCAACACAGTAGGCCAGGGAGGCAACACTCACCCTCTCACCAACACAGTAGGCCAGAGTGACAACACTCACCCTCTCACCAACACAGTAGGTTAGGGAGGCAACACTCTCCCTCTCACCAGTAGTAGACCAGGGAGGCAACACTGACCCTCTCACCAACACAGTAGGCCAGGGAGGCAACACTCACCCTCTCACCAACACAGTAGGCCAGGGTGACAACACTCACCCTCTCACCAACACAGTAAGCCAGGGAGGCAACACTCACCCTCTCACCAACACGTAGGCCAGGGGACAACACTCCTCCTCTCACCAACACAGTAGGCCAGGGTGACAACACTCACCCTCTCACCAACACAGTAGGCCAGGGAGAAACACTCACCCTCTCACCAACACAGTAGGCCAGGGAGGCACACTCACCCTCTCACCAACACAGTAGGCCAGGAGACAACACTGACCCTCTCACCAACACAGTAGGCCAGGGGACAACACTCACCCTCTTACCAACACAGTAGGCCAGGGAGGCAACACTCTCCCTCTCACCAATAATGTAGACCAGGGAGACAACACTGACCCTCTCACCAACACAGTAGGCCAGGGTGACACACTCACCCTCTCACCAACACAGTAGGCCAGGTGACAACACTCACCCTCTCACCAACACAGTAGGCCAGGGAGGCAACACTCACCCTCTCACCCACCAGTAGGCCAGGGTGACAACACTCACCCTCTCACCAAACAGTAGGCCAGGGTGACAACACTCACCCTCTCACCAACACAGTAGGCCAGGGAGACAACACTCACCCTCTCACCACACAGTAGGCCAGGGTGACAACACTCACCCTCTCACCAACACAGTAGGCCAGGGTGACAACACTGACCCTCTCACCAACACAGTAGGCCAGGGTGACAACACTCACCCTCTCACCAACACAGTAGGCCAGGAGGCAACACTCCCTCTCACCAACACAGTAGGCCAGGGACAACACTGACCCTCTCACCAACACAGTAGGCCAGGTGACAACACTCACCCTCTCACCAACACAGTAGGCCAGGTGACAACACTCACCCTCTCACCAACACAGTAGGCCAGGGAGACAACTCACCCTCTCACCAACACAGTAGGCCAGGGTGACAACACTGACCCTCTCACCAACACAGTAGGCCAGGGTGACAACACTCACCCTCTCACCAACACAGTAGGCCAGGGTGACAACACTGACCCTCTCACCAACACAGTAGGCCAGGGTGACAACATCACCCTCTCACCACACAGTAGGCCAGGGTGACAACACTCACCCTCTCACCAACACAGTAGGCCAGGGAGGCAACACTCACCCTCTCACCAACACAGTAGGCCAGGGTGACAACACTGACCCTCTCACAACACAGTAGGCCAGGGAGGCAACACTCACCCTCTCACCAACACAGTAGGCCAGGGTGACACACTCACCCTCTCACCAACACAGTAGGCCAGGGAGACAACACTGACCCTCTCACCACAGTAGGCCAGGGTGACAACACTCACCCTCTCACCAACACAGTAGGCCAGGGTGAACACTCACCCTCTCACCAACACAGTAGGCCAGGGAGGCAACACTCACCCTCTCACCAACACAGTAGGCAAGGTGACAACACTCACCCTCTCACCAACACAGTAGACCAGGGTGACAACACTCACCCTCTCACCAACACCGTATGGCCAGGGTGACAACACTCACCCTCTCACCAACACAGTAGGCCAGGTGACAACACTCACCCTCTCACCAACACAGTAGGCCAGGGAGGCAACACTCACCCTCTCACCAACACAGTAGGCCAGGGTGACACACTGACCCTCTCACCAACACGTAGGCAGGGTGACAACACTGACCCTCTCACCAACACAGTAGGCCATGAGACAACACTGACCCTCTCCCAACACAGTAGGCCAGGGTGACAACACTGACCCTCTCACCAACACAGTAGGCCAGGGTGCAACACTGACCCTCTCACCAACACAGTAGGCCAGGGTGACAACACTGACCCTCTCACCAACACAGTAGGCCAGGGAGACAACACTGACCCTCTCACCAACACAGTAGGCCAGGGTGACAACACTGACCCTCTCACCAACACAGTAGCCAGGGTGACAACACTGACCCTCTCACCACACAGTAGGCCAGGGTGACAACACTGACCCTCTCACCAACACAGTAGGCCAGGGTGACAACACTGACCCTCTCACCAACACAGTAGGCCAGGGTGACAACACTCACCCTCTCACCAACACAGTAGGCCAGGTGACAACACTCACCCTCTCACCAACACAGTAGGCCAGGGTGACCACACCACCCTCTCACCAACACAGTAGGCCAGGGAGGCAACACTCACCCTCTCACCAACACAGTAGGCCAGGGTGACCACACTCACCCTCTCACCAACACAGTAGGCCAGGACACACTCACCCTCTCACCAACACAGTAGGCCAGGGAGGCAACACTCACCCTCTCACACCAACACAGTAGGCCAGGGTGCACACTCACCCTCTCACCAACACAGTAGGCCAGGGAGCAACACTCACCCTTCTCACCAACACAGTAGGCCAGGGTGACAACACTCACCCTCTCACCAACACAGTAGGCCAGGGTGCAACACTCACCCTCTCACCAACACAGTTGGCCAGGGTGACACACTCACCCTCTCACCAACACAGTAGGCCAGGGTGACAACACTCACCCCTCACCAACACAGTAGGCCAGGGGGCAACACTCACCCTCTCACCAACACAGTAGGCCAGGGAGGCACACTGACCCTCCTCACCAACACAGTAGGCCAGGGTGACAACACTGACCCTCTCACCAACACAGTAGGCCAGAGACAACACTGACTCCTCTCACCAACACAGTAGGCCAGGGTGACACACTGACCTCTCACCAACACAGTAGGCCAGGGACAACACGACCCTCTCACCAACACAGTAGGCCAGGGACAACACTGACCCTCTCACCAACACAGTAGGCCAGGGAGACAGCACTGACCCTCACCAAACAGTA